>NC_065544.1:10879571-11181792 GCF_932294415.1 Quercus robur | reverse complement strand
TGAAGATCTGTGAAGAAGGAAATTTCGCGACTGGCTTGCGAGTGACAACCCACGAAAGCCCATGTGAGAAGCACATGCTGAAATCTGAAAAGTCTCATGCCAAGCTAGATTTCGCGAGTCACTTTGAGACTCAGGCCAATCACTTCCTTGTATTTTCTGTGAGATTTAATATAGAGGTTGTGTATGAGAGTTTGGTGAAGATCTGTGAAGGAGATTTCGCGACTGGCTTGCGAGTGACAACCCACGAAAGCCCATGTGAGAAGCACATGCTAAAATCTGAAGAGTCTAATGCCAAGCTAGATTTTGCGAGTCACTTTGAGACTCAATCCAAGTCGTGAGTGACCCGCGAAACTTACTGCCTAGGGATTTTTAAAGTATGTTCATCTCATACCTTTACTAAGACTATATAAGCCCTAATTACCCACGAAATTGTAAGGATTTTTTTTAAGAAACTTTTGAGAAAGAAAACCCTAGCTACACACTTGAGAGTTAGAAATTGTATACCCACAATTATCTACACCATTCTCCTCAAAATGTGTTGAGGCGCAGCAGTTGACTGGACATCTAGGGGCAAAGCACTGTTTCGGTGCGGGCCGCGAGAGCGGTACCAAATCGAGGCAAACTCTGAATACTAGATATGACCTCAAAATAACAGGGGTCAAGGTTGGCCAGTGAGACGATGGGGGATAAGCTTCATTGTTAAGAGGGAAACAGCCCGGATCACCAGCTAAGGCCCCTAAATGACCGCTCAGTGATAAAGGAGGTAGGGGTGCAGAGACAGCCAGGAGGTTTGCCTAGAAGCAACCACCCTTGAAAGAGTGCATAATAGCTCACTAATCGAGCGCTCTTGCGCCGAAGATGAACGGGGCTAAGCGCTAGTCGGACATTAATGGATTTATAACCGCTTTAGCAGCTCCATTGATTGTTGTATGGTATTCCTCAGGACTCATTTAAACATAAACTACGCGGCTACCAAGGTTTTCCTTTCTTTATTCTCGCTACTACGGCTATGGGGATCGAAAGAAAGAGATTCTCTAAAAAATTTCTCTACTCCTACCTCGACGTCTACACATCCTTGAGAGGTTCTTAGCCCAAACACATACTTCACCTAATCTGAGTGTTAAGAGAAGTTTTGGTGCATATGGGAAGCATTGGAAGAAGCCATTGATTAGCGGATGCAATTTGAAGCCAATTGCGAAATCTGGATAACTAGTGAAGACAAGGCTCTGTGAAACCCGAATCGGAACTTGGAGGGTTCAAGTACATTAGGTATATTAGTTTTGGAGGGTCTTTTTGATATTCATGTACTCCAACTTTATTCACTAGTGGATCGATTTTGGCTTGAAGGGCCACGAAGAGGTTTTTGTCGAGTACTTCGGTTTCCTCTTTGATAACACATCTCGGTGTTAACTTGTGTTTGCATCTCTCTTCCCTACTCTTTAAGCTTTACATTTATTGTTTATTGTACATGCTTATGCTTTATAGTAGTGTTCCAGCTTTATTACGATTCATTTACTCTTGTTCCGCACTTAGTTAAGTTAGAGTGAAAAGTAATTAAGCCGTAATTTAAATTTGAGGGTCTAAATTAGTTATAGTGTTTTACACTATTTGAGCTTTCAATTATGAACCATCAAAGCTTCAACCTTGTGTTTGAGTGGGGTGTTAGAGTTAATATTATGATGGTTGTTGTGTAATGGCCCAAGTGGTAGTCCAATCTAGTGTAAAGCTTGTCTAGTCCTACCCTCAACTCTACTGCTATTATATAGACCTTATTAGAGTTATTGTAATCTACACTTCATCATATTATAAAAATGTTACCACAAGGACTTTACACCATGGACATAGATCATCTGACCGAACCATGTAAATCTTTATCTTCTCTCTTTCTCTTTCTTATGCTCCCACTATCTTTACAATATATCTCTAACAATAGTAATAGTTAAGTTAGATTTCTTCAACACGGTTTGGAGAAAATCTTAATCCATTTTTATGTGCCACTTGTGGGAGTGCGACAAATTTTCTCTGGTTTAAGAAGAAAAATATCTGAGATGTAATTGATAAATGAAGGTGACAAAGTATGCATTTAATTCATCGTGGAATGATTATATTAAAATAAAAATGTAATGAATAAATGAGTCATGATGGATTGATTATAACTATCACCTTCACCATTTTCTAGGACAAAATGGGTTTTTGCCCTTTTCAAACAAATTAATTAGCTTTATACTCCCTTTCCCAAACTAAGTAGGGAAATGCCCCTATTTTAAAACTCGATTTATGATAAATCGAGTTAAAAAAAAAAAATTTAAGCCCTATAATAGCATTTTAATGAGCCTATAGTGACGTTTTTAAAACCTATAGTGACGTTTTTTAACTCGACTTCAATGAAATCGAGTTATAGGCAATTTTTTTACCTATAACTCGATTTCATTGAGGTCGAGTTAAAAAATGTCACTATAAGTCTTAAAAAATGTCACTATAGGCTCCTTAAAACGCTACTATATGGCCTAACTCGATTTATCATAAATCGAGTTTTAAAAGAGGGGCATTTCTCTACTTAGTTTGGGAAAGGGGGTATAAAATTAATTAATTTGCCCGAAAAGGACAAAAGCCCATTTTGTCCTTTTCTATAAGGTTAATTGAAAGAAAGTTGCGTTGAAATAGTCTCGTAGTGGAGGAACCACCAAAATATACATACTAATTTTTAAGGTCATAAAGAAGTATTGGAATTTTAACGTTTTACTCAAACTTTTATAATTGGACAATAGGACTGTGTAAGCCCCTCACGAATGTAGCACATTTCAATTATACCCAATTTTTTGAGGTCTATAAATAAGATCAGGGTAGGTTAATTAGCATTATCAAGTATCAATTGTCGAAATGAAAGCCATTATAATTGTCTGCTTTCTCTTGGCTTCCACATTTTTCATTCCTGCTTCAAATGCAGCACGAGAATTATCCGGTGTGAGCACTATTTTCAAGTCGACAGTTGTGTTTTAATTTATTTTGCTGCATGCATGCCTATCGAACTGAACATTTGATATAGTTTATAGAAAACAGTTTATTGAGTAAGAGTTTACATGTCAGTTGCTCATTACATACGTTGAATAATAGTTTTAAATAGCTTATTTTAAGTAATTTTCTATGGATTATTTTTAGAATTTTTTTTTTTTTTA
The DNA here is from genome assembly GCF_932294415.1 of Quercus robur. NCBI lineage: Eukaryota > Viridiplantae > Streptophyta > Magnoliopsida > Fagales > Fagaceae > Quercus > Quercus robur. The sequence continues at coordinate 11,178,616 of NC_065544.1, read as the reverse complement.
AACATATTGCAATGAGTTTCATGATTTTGAAAGCATAAAGTACCTCCTAAAGCATACAGTGTGTATCTGATAAATTCTACCCAAATACTGGTTAGTTAGTTAGTTAGTTAGTTAGGTTTTTTTTTTTTTTTTTTTTTTTTTTTGGTATACAATAGCTATATCTATCTTATGGTATCTGTTCCATAATGACCATATTTATAATCGGATGAAAACGCTAATTGGTTTTCGTTGTAAGCAATTGATTGAACTTTATATTTTTTATTTGATCATAAGAGACTTTATCAATTGAGATAACTAGAGCCACAAATATATACATTATTAACTTTCAGTTTTGCAATATATCGGACTCTCTTGTTCCCAATTAGCATGGTTTCCTTTTTATGTTCATCAATTTGGTTATATTCTTATTACTTCATATATATGCTATCTATATCTCAGCTGAATATAGAGCAGTGACTGATCCTACCAGAAGCCCAATTTCATGCAGTCGTGGATCACCATATACTTCGTGTCTCCCCTAGATTCCGCCACCAGAATCTAATTGTACCATCTACAGTCGTGAAGGTTGCCATCCTTAAACCCCTTTGAGATAATAAGCATCATGGTTCAGCTATAAGCACCATATATATATATATATATATATATATATATATATATAGGTTGTTTAATTATTCTCAGGATGTTTGGCGACTATAAATAAGTAATCCTTGTGTGATATATCATATAAGGTTTGGGGTTTGTGATGCCTCTAATTCGCAGTATTGTAATTTGCACTCAATATGCTACCGTCTTTTCTTTTTTCTTTACTTTACTTTTTTCTCTCTCTTTTTTGTGAAAAGGAACCCCGGAGAACTATTTAGTTTGTTATAACATGTGCAAAATAAAATAACTGAAAAAACTTGATCCATTGGCTATATAGCTTAATTATTCGAGGGACTTCCATGCAAATCCTAAATATAATCTCTTCCAGTGAATGTTATAACGTACAAGGTATAGGAATTATATTGTCCACAATTATGGGAAATATGGACAAATGATAAACACGTCATATAATTTATTCATAGAAAAATCTGAAAATGAAAATTGCAAATGGACTTTCAATATATAAAAAACCCGCATGCATGTTTTTCCGGCTGAACAACTCAAAAAATAAAGAATAGAAGTATCATTAATTTTATCATGCTCGTTTTAAGTTCAAAGTACCATTTTGTACAAATAAGAATTCCATAGGTATTTATATGAACAGCTTGATCAGTGAGTAGTATTATTCTATTTATACTTTTTATTCATAACTTGATCAGTGACTAGTGAGTAATATTATTTCGTTTCATAACTATTCCGAAAATCCATTTTCTTCGTTTCTGTTAAATCACAATATTACATCAATACTTAAACTATCTAAAATTCTAAATTTAAGACTAAAATAAGCTTTTGTAAAATATTAATGGACAAAATTAATAAAGAGATAATAGAATTATAGTTGAGTTCTAGTGAAATAAAACATAAGAAAACTATTAGTAATCTATAGATTCTATACTACTATTTAAAGGTTTTCCCTGTTTGAATTTCTCAATTTCGATTCCCAAAATGCTTTCAAATTTACTAATTTGTAAAATTTAAATAGTAGGGTTATATATGTAATTTTTCTAATTTAAAAACTCCTAAATTTTTGCAAAATTAAAAAAACCATTTTTGCAAACTATTTGTTCCTTGAATAATTGACTCCCACTCTTCAAACACCATACACAACCATCCCAACTAACTTCCCACTAAATCAAAATCTCCTAGGATCAATTGCTACTTTTATATCTCTTTCTCCCCCACTTTTACTTGCTCTTCTACTCATTTTTCAATTCCAAATAATCTCATTCGATCTACTCCTATTTTAGATTCAGTTTTCACCTTGCACACGTTACTCCATTACTCTAGAGAAAAAAAATAGAATGAATTATAGGGCTGGTGACTCACCAATCTATCCTTCCATCAAACAATTTTAAAGAATTTTCTTCAACTCTTGCCTTTTCAACCAAAGCCCACGATGATGCTGAGCAATTCCTAAGATCCCCTTAATTATACATTTCCCATTGTTTGGATTTTTCCTAAGTTAATTTCATCAATTCAACTACATTTATAAATGAAAACTATTTCAACAAAAGAGAAATTCATTCGTGCTAAGCTATTCCTCTAACAAATTTAGTTTCTAGCCTTGGGTACATGCCAATAAAAAATGGCACATAAAATTACAATCTCATGTAAAGGTGAATAAAAAGTAATCTTCAAATATATATATATATTTTTTTTTTAATAAAAGGGTGTCATTGGAATTATAGTAAACTACGTATTCATGATTATGTCATATGTTTGTTTCTGCTAATCGGTTGTTCATATTGGCAGGTGTTAAGTCTTTCAATTGTTCTATGTCTATGTTTATTGGAACGGAAATCATATTTATTTATTCACAAAAAATAAAAACAAATGTTACCCATAAATATTTCTCATCCCATTGGCCCACAAATATTTCTTATCTCATTATCTAAATTAGGCCACGATATAAACCATCACAAAAAACCCAAAACTCATATCTTATCCAATTTCATTATCATTATTTAGCTAAACTCAAAACCAACTCTATGAGCCCAATGCACACATCCCATTCTTTTTAAAGCCCAAAACTACTTATGCTTGACAATATTTCAAAGTCCATGGTTCAAGCTCATGGCAAATTGTTTATTAAAACCCAATTTTTAATGGCAACATCAAAGCCTAATGCTACATGGCACCATTAAAGCCCAATTTTCATTGGCAATATCAAAGGCCCGATTCACATTGATAATATATCAAAAGTTAATTCATTGGCAATATCTAAAGCCCAATTCATATTGGCAATATCAAAAGCCCAATTCTTTTTAGCAATATCAAAAACCTAATTCTCATTGGCAATATTGAAAGTTTAATTTTCATTGGTAATATCAAAAGTCCAATTCTCATTAGCAATATCAAAAGACTAATTTACGTTAGCACTATTAAAAGCCCAAGCTAGCTACTTCGCACTATTTAGTAAAAAAGCCCAAGTTTATTAATACTTGATAGATACTATATCATAAGTATTTTACTTAAAGTTCAATGATGAACAATATTTTAAGTTCTTAAACCTATTACTATAATATTACAAGTCCATGGAATCTATGGCAATTATCTATTCTCAAAACCAATGGCAATCATCTTATAAAAGCTCACAAAAAGTTATGATTATTTATCTTAGACCCATGCCATTTATTTATGTCATACCATATTATAAACCCATTGAATTTATATAAGAACCCATGGTCACTATTTATCTTAAATCACAACATTTATAATATTTATCTCCAAAACTCATGGTAATTATTCATCCTACAAGCCCATTATGATTATCTATCAAAAATCCATAAGAATGTGACAAATATAATCCATCAAGTATTTTAAAGTAATCAAACTCATATCAAGTACTAAGCTATACAAACTATTATGGGAATTAGTACCCAAAACATATTATAAGTATTGAAACCCTAAAACAGATTCAATTTTACTAACAACCAAAGCCTATGTGGGATAGAAAACCATGGCAACACATAGCAACCTTGTCCACTTTGTAGGACTCAATGAGTGGAAGCAAATGAGTAAGCCCAAGTGAGGAGAATCACTAAAAGAAGGCCCAGTGGAAGTACCTAGTTGAAGTACCCAGTAGAAATACTCTAGTGGAAGTACTCCAAAAGCTAAGATAGCTGGGGCTAGTTGTCTCTTAATTTTAGCAACTGAAACCTATTGATTATGACAAGACCAAAGGGCTAAAGCTGACATACAAGAGCTAAGGTCAGCTTATTTTCTACTTCTTCTCCAAGTTTTGGTCAAAGGAGAAGGGAAGCCATAACCAAGACATCCAAGTTCATGAAATTCTCAACTAAATAGCTTATTTTCTTACTAAAAATGTATGTAATTGATTCATGAACCAAGCCCATGAATCCCGAAAGAGGAAATTTAGGGAAAATTGGTTTGGAGGGCATAAATTGAAAGTTCAAAAACGTGTATAAACACCTTTGAACGTTTAGACCCCCAAATTACAACTTAACCAATTCAAGCTTTATGTCAAACAACTAGTGTGCGGAAAATGAACATAAGCTATAAAATGGAATTGGTAAAAACTATCTAAGCCAATTATAAATCACATCCACAGCAGAAAATAAAAGGCAAAGATAAAGGGAAGAGAGATTCAAACACAAGGACAACACACGATGTGTTATCGAAGAGGAAACCGAAGCCCTCGGCGTAAAACCTCTCCGCCGCCCTCCAAGCGGTCAATAATCCACTAGAAAATGTAGTTGGGATACATGAACAGCAATAGACCCTCCAAGCCTAATCTACCCGATGTACCTAAGCCCTCCAAGCTTCTTGCTCCAACGAGGTTGCGCCAAACCTTTTTCTTTTCTAGCTTACCGGATTCCGCTACTAGACCGTAGCATCCGCCATCCTTGGCATCTTCCAATGCTTCCCAAAGCTCCAAAGACACTCAACACTCTGAATGGGTGTGGGTAGTGTTTGGATAGAAATCCCTGCTCTCAATAGAAATGACAATGAGAGAGGGAATGAGAAGAGACTACAAAGATTTCTCTCTAAGAATGAGTAACTCTCTCTAATTGGGTGGGTGTTTTGAAGAAACCTCTCTTAGGGTTTTTCTTTCTGAATAGCCACACATATCTTGTGGGAATGAGGGGTATTTATACTGGTGTGAGAATGGAATACGAAGAGTCAGTTTTTCCAAAAACAGGGCTGGCTGGCGACTTGACCTCGCGACTTGACTGAGTCGCGAGTTTAAGTCGCGAGCTAACTTAATGGCCAGTCTGGATTTTTGTCGTGTAGTGCTCCAGGTGGCGTGACTGTTCAGCTCCCCTGCATGCTCTGTACGTGAGCAACTTTTGGCGGCTTGCAAGCCGCGAGCCACCCGCGAGTCCTAGCCGCGAGTCTCTGCTTCACTGCACTGTCTTGAGCATTTCTTCACACTCTCTCACACACTACCCTTACATGATTCTCATCTAAATACAAGGTTTCTAAGTGCTATATTACAAGCAAATTTGTCATGGAATAAAGCCAACACATGGTTGACTAAATTCAACCTTACATAAATGACTGTCCGATAGAAGCTCCCACAAGAGGCAGTAATAGTTGACACCTGGCTTAGAGTGTCATCCAACCCTCTTGAGCTCTGATCCTAGTTGTAGCAAGTAAGATCTCTAGTCCTCATATAAGCTCTAATCCTATTAGACGAAATTAATCTTCAAATCCTAGCATTTAATGCCTAGATTAGGAGCATCTCAACCTTCAACTACATTACCCAAATAAGCAAAATACTCTAAAAAGCAAGTCTCACCATTTTGAGCCAAATTTCAAGAGAGATATTCTAAGATTTTGTTGTTGGTCAAACCTAGTCCTCTCTAAATTTTGCTAATCAGTCCCTTAAGCTTCACTATAAAAGGAACTATCATCAACTCATCAAAGACACTAGATCCTATCATAAAATTTCTCACCCATCATGCTATTTTCAACTTATAAGTCAGTCACTTAGTTCATAAACTAGCTTTTAGTCCATAAATACCCATTCCATCTTATCAGAAAATCTTAGCACCTTAAAATAGCCATAAATAGTCCCTTTTCTACATCATAGCTGAAAATGACTAAACATTATTCTATCTCTCTTCCATACTTCCATATATTCACTCATATTTTCCATAAAGTCACCCCCATCACTTATTATTATATACATATATTCTTTATTAAGGGCATGATATGGCACATAGAGATATTGTTTAAACATTTGATGCACTAGATGGACACTATTTCTCTCCCTTTATTCCATCCTAAGTTTTCCTCTTTTATTTGTAATTATGGAGCATTTAATTCTTGTTTACTACTATTACAATAAAGTTTATAATGTTTTGGATACTATAGAAGTTTTTTCTTATGTTGACTTAATAATAATGAAAAAAGTATATGATTTTTTTACTATGTAAACACAATTATTAATCTATCAAACGTCTACCTCTGGAGATCTTCCATATTCACTATTTGGTCATTTTCCTCTTGTTTACTTGTTATGATGAACTCACTTTTATATTAACCAACTATTGTGAAAATGCATTTTGGGTTTTGTTGTTATTCTTTCTAAGATGAAACATATATTCCGAGCTAAGGATGAACCCATGCCATCACATGACACCAAAAGTCTTTGGGCCATGCCTTGAAGCCCAACATTAAGTATTTGATTTGGCCTCCTTAAATATTTTATTAAGGGGATAATAATAATGGAGGAAATGCATGATTTTCAATATGTGAACACATTTGTTAATTTTCCAGACATCTACCACTAGTTGTTTCTTTTGTTTAACTATCTTTGCAAGAGGTATTATTGAGGCCTTATCATAACCTTTGTTGGATACAATCTGGACCTTGAGCAAAAATGAGTCTTTCACACTTCACCAACAGCCTTTGGGCCATATTTTAAGCCCAAAGTAGAGTGTCGGTTTTGGCTTCCTACATATCATATTGGTAATGATAAACACCCCCGACAGCCATTTTAGTAGAAGTGGGAGTTTTTCCTTTTCTTTCCTCAATGGAGTATATTTTTAGGTGTCTGCAATTTCATCAGAAGTTCATTCGATTAACAACAAAGTCTTGAATTATATAATTGTTTTTTTTCCTTAATTTATTAATACTTTGATTCTGGGATATATCAACCAGCAACTAGTGGAACTTGGTATTTGATTTTGGGTTTTTTTTTTCTTCGATTTGTTGGTGCCATTTGTATTTAATGTTATTTTACAAATTAAAAAAGAAAAAGATAAAATTTCTATCAATCTCATTAAGCCCAATGCCCTTTGATGAACAAAACTTTAAATAAGCCTCAAGATCTAATTAAGAATGCCCAAACCGGTCATGGCACAGCTGAGGTTGAAAATTTGGAATGGATAGTGAGGTTGAAGTAGCCATGGCACTTTTAGGTTGAATGTGAAGGTGGAGGTGTGTAGATCAACGGCGTCTAGATCTAACTATTGGTGAAGATTTAAGATTGTTCGATTACATGGGTAATGTGAGATTCGTCTGGATAAGTGGTGAAATGTAATAGTAAGAGCAGTTACATCCCAAAATTCTATCTCATCCTATTTTACCATCTCAAAAAGCTACTTTATCAATTATACCATACCATTTTACAATACTCTCAACATCCCAACTTTTATTTTATAATACAACACATTAAAATAATATTTCTACACAGTAAAATAATATATCCCAAAACCCAAATAAAAACAAAAACCCAAAACCCAAAAACCCGGAGAGAGAGAGAGAGAGGAATTGATAAAGTAAGTGAATAAAATATTAGTTTTTTTTTTTTTTTTAAGAATTGAGCAACAGTGCAATTCTACCTTTAGAATTGCACTATAGCACTATTGCAATTTTTTTTGCAATAGTTGATTTTTACAAGTCCGGATGTGTGGGGGGGTTTTGGGCTTTTATGCTAAATTTTCCCTACATATGGCATAAACCATTCCCAATGTGAATGCTCTAAGAGCATTCACATCCGAAAATGCTATCCAATCCTATTTTACCATCCCAAAAAGCTACTTTATCAATTATACCATACCATTTTACAATACACTTAACATCCCAACTTTTATTATCCTATTCAACTTATTAAAATAATATATAATACCTAATAAAATAATCTAATATAATCTCTCTTACTTCATTCTCCACCAACAATCTGTTTATCTTTTCCTCACTATCTCCCTTTCAACCACCCATCACCACCACCTCTGCCATAAGAAACCCACAAAAACACACAAAAAAAAATCAAAGAAATCAAATAATCCACCAGCACCACAGCAACACAAAAAACATCCACAGCAACACAAATAATCCACCACTACATAAACAAAACAACACAAAAATCCACCACCAACACAGCAACAACACAAAAAGTCAAATAAACCACCATAGCAACAACACAAAAATAAAATAAATAAAATAAAAAATTCCAAGAAAAATCCACCACGGCAAATCCACGGTAACAACACACCCACCACCACCATGGACAAAAAACCCACAAAAAATTAAAGAAAAATTCACATCAAAACCCACTAGAAATCAAACCCATTACCACCTTGAGGCACCGGAAATCAAACCCAAAACCCTCCCAGAATTCACACACCACCGTGAGGCACATGACGCCGGTCTCACCAAGCCACACACCACGCCACGCCCACGCTGATCTCCACGTCATGCCCACACCGACTTCCAACCCAGCTCCAGTGGCATGCTTAAAAGAAGAAGATAGAAATGTGAGAGAGGGAGTGAGGATGAAGACAAAGATAGAATCAGGAGAGAGAGAGAGAGAGAGAGAGAGAGAGAAATCTTAAATGTACGCCAATGTCCACGCCGACCTCCAACCCAACTCCGATAGTTTGCTTAAAAGAAGAAGACAGAGAGATGTGAGAGAGGGAGTGAGGATGAAAAAAAACAAAATTATAAAAAAAAAAAAAAAACTAAAAGCTGAGTGTGAGAGAGAGAGACAACAGATAATAAAATATTTATCCAAGTTGCTACAGTTGCATCTTACTTTTAAGACAGTACTATAGCAATATTGTAAAAAATTTTAGAATTTTACAAGTTTAGCAAGCCGGATGTAGAGGATTTTTGAGGCTTGATGCTAAATATTGCTAACATATGGCATTTAAAATCCCTCGGCTTATTAGACCACTCGTATTGCAAGCTAGGTGATGATGTGTTTATTTTCATTTGTTGTTATTTTATTATTGGTCCACTTGGCATTTTTAATATTATTAAAACTTATTATTATCATTTCATTAGACATGTCAGCTTCATGTGTGACAATAATCCTCAAATTAACTGCTATTAAAATATAAAAGCCAAAATATAAGGACTAAAATAATGTTTTTGCCTTTATTTTAAAACCCTCATTTAATTTTTTTTTCTTTTATATTTAAGACCAAAAAATAAATAAATAGATAGGTGATAAATGAGGGAGTCCAACGTCCTAGGGAGATTTTTTAGAACACTGAACCTACACTACTCGAACGAAAGCAGGAAAATATGACCAAACTCAGAAAATATTTCTTCTACCATTAATCCTCAATGGCGTTCCCATGTGCATCATCTCTGAAGATATTTCCTCTTTCATCGTTCTCTTGTTGTTTTCCTCCTCAAAATGATTTCACCTTCTTTCTACATCACCATCTCCATATGTCCCCAAGACTCATTCTGAAAAGCCTTCCAAACTCATAAAAAACACTCTTTCAACTCCTCCTTTCGCCTTTCATATCGATTCTCTGCTGTGGAAGACGACTATGATGATGATCATACCAGTGATAATTGCAGCTTTGACGAAGCTGTCATGCTCTTCAATGACAGAGAATACTATAAGTGCCATGACTATCTTGAAGCTCTCTGGAACATGGCCCAAGAGCCTACCAGAACTCTTATTCATGGCATTCTTCAATGTGCTGTAGGATTTCATCACCTCTTTAACCCGGTTGGTACTTCCTTTGTAGGTTTAGCTTTATTAATTTATTGGTTTATTTTATTTACTTCCTTTTTTTTTCAAAATTTTGTTATTGGGTTTTTGATGGTTTGTGGTAAATTAGAACCATAAAGGAGCCATGATGGAGCTAGGAGAGGGACCCTGTAAGCTAAGAAAGATGAGTTTTGTGAGTGGACCATTTCATCAATTTGAGCAAGAGATTTCTGCAGTTCTGGATTTTATTTACCAGACCCAGATTGAGTTAGCTGCCTGTGAGTGAGTCTATATCCTTTTTTTTTTTCTTTTTTCTAATTAGTATATACCCCATTTGCATTGCTTTTAAGTTTAAGTTATTATTGCAGCAGGCATCCCATTAGCTAAACAACATAAATAATAATCCTATGGTTGTGAGTCTTGTGACTACTGACTAGTTGGTTAGAAATTAGAATTCAATTGGAATTCTAGCTATTTTATTTATTTATCTTTTTCAGAAACAATAGGATTTTTACCAATGACGTCTGCTTTATAATCAATTTTGTTTATCATAAAACTAAAACACCAATTAATTCTTAGTGTAGATGAGATTCGAAGTTTTGAATCCAAGTCCATTATACAGTTGGAATTGTAGCTTTAAGGTGCCTTCTTTATCACAAGGAATGCAGTGGACATAAATATACACAAATTAGTTGTCTTCCATGAAAACCTTGGCCTTGAATTCATTATTGTGTGTTTGTCTTAATTTATCAGAAACCACATAAAAGACCTGAACTTTATACAATGTTTCATAGTAGGTATTAAGTATTTATTTGTCAATTAAAGACTTGAATTAAATCATTTCAATTTAAGACCTCTATCTATTTCTATTAATCTAAACAATAACAGAGCATATAAAAGTGGAAAACCCATTTATTAAATTTTGCATTTCACCTAGGCCCTTGTTAATAAATCAATTTGATAACCATTGAACAGAAAAAGCAGTAATGAGAAAGTTTCGCTTAAAGTGAGAAAGTGATTGCCAATATTTTTAAACAATAAAATTTCAAAAGATTGAATTTATCAAACAACTAAAAAGGTTAAGGTGGACCCCAGAAAAAAAAAAAAGATTAAGGTGATTCAAATAAAATAAAATAAATGAAGAATAAGTCTTTCAACATTTTTTGGGGGGGGGGGGGGGGGGTTGGGGATGAGAACGAGTAGAAATCTTAGGCTTTAATAAGTTGGGTGTATGTGGTAAGATGGGCCAGGGTTATTATGGGTAATTCCGATTGTAATGAGTCAATTTGGGCTTTTTCTTTGTCAATTTGTGTTTAATTTTTGGTCTTTCGGTTTCTTCTATATAGCATCTAACTAAATCTGATTTTGTTCTTACCATGTTATTTAGTCATAACTCGCTAAGAAACCCTGCATACACCTAACAGTACAAACCTCAACTCCTTTCCACATCCTCCAAGTCTCAAAAAAATAAAAATAAAATTCTCAATAATGAATTGGAAGGCTCTTTTTTATTAGGGTTTTGATTATCTTACGTCTACTATTTCACAATTTTTTTTATATATTTACTTTTATGTGTTAAAATATGGACATTCCTGCATCAATTATGGATATGTTTGTGAAATAGTGGATATATATATATATATATATATAATTTTTTTTACATCCACTTTTATGTGTTAAAATATAAACATTCCCACATCAATTATGAATAGGTTTGTGAAATAGTGGATATCTATATTAATGCTTAAGTACTATAAGAAAAGTATCTATTATCGTATATAGAGCAAATTCAATGGCTATTCAGTGATTGACCCCTACAACAAAAGAAGAGCACCAATGATGTGGATTGTTGTGGTTGGGCTAACTAGGACACGTTGTTGGAATTGCATGTTGACATATTACAATTGATACGCTCCTAACATGTAACTAGTCAATCTGTATTATATTGTAGTAATAAATCTAACACTTCGATCTTATTGGTATGAAGGAAATGGCTGATTATATTTCCTGGATTTTGACAGGCACTAATGATCTTTGTCTTACAATGGATCGATCAGAGAGATCATACCAACTTCTCGGGGGCTACGGCGCTGGACAGCATCTATATAGTCTTCAAAGTGACCTTAATCAAATAGTGTACATTATGTTCTACCCAAACAAAATGGCCTTATGCCCTTTTCACCCAAATTATATAGTCTTATGCCCCCCTTCCCAAACTAATTAGGGAAATGCCCCTCTTTTGTAACTTGATTTTCTCAAAATTGAGTTTAAAAAAAAAAAAAAAAAAAAATTGGAGCTCTATAGTGACGTTTTTAAGGACCTATAGTGACGTTTTAAGGATCTATAGTGACATTTTGTAACTTGATCTCCATGAAATCGAGTTATAGGCAATTTTATTGTCTATAACTCGATTTCATGGAAATCAAGTTACAAAACGCTACTATAGGTCCTTAAAAACGTCACTATAGATCCTTAAAAACGTCACTATAGGGCTTAACACAATTTTGAGAAAGTCGAGTTTCAAAAGAGGGACATTTCCCTAATTAGTTTGGGAAGGAGGGCATAAGGCTATATAATTTGGGTGAAAAGGGCATAAGGCAATTTTGTCATGTTCTACCCCAAAAGGTCTTATGGTACCAATATGGCACCAAAGGTAAAGCTTCCAATCCTTAATGCAACCAAAGAACACCTCCTAGCCTTCGAGTATAGATGAATTTATGCTAAAAGCAATTGTGTAGTGTTTTTTTTTTTATTTTTTTTTTTAATAAACAACAATTATGTAGTTATTGTAGATATTGGTTGGTTGAATGGGCTTAAAATTAGATCCCACTTACAATAAGGTAGAGTTAGGGCATTTTATACTCTCACATATGTTATTTCACATCCATTTTCATGGTTTAAAATGTGGTCATTTTCACATCAATTGTGCATATTGATGTGTACAAAGTAGTGTATAGAAATGATTACTCTTCTTTCGATTGAATATTGGAATCCATCATACTCCGCCCATCCCTTTTAAATAAGCTTGACACTTTCTCTTTCAAAAATTTCATTTTGGAATAAGACTACTCCTCTTTCAATTGAATATTGGAATCTAACATATCGGAGTTGGTAGGTCCATTTATTCTAATCCATCACTAAGAACCAACAAAGAATTGGTTATGCACTTATGCTCCACTATCTGATGTGGATTTGGGGAATGGCAAATACATGGAAGCTATCATTGAGTATCCTAGTGACTCCACCCATATGTGATAAATGCAAGCTATTTCATAAGGTTATGGCAAGACCTAAGGAGTCTAGGAAGGCTAATGGTTTTGAAGATGATAGGAGGGAGTCATAGTATTGCCCTTGACAAAGTTTTCCTTACAAGATATTATGAACATGCTTAACTCCTTTACAATTTGGTCAGCAAACCATGAAATTAGAAACTCTAATTTTTGTGGTCTTAGCAAGATGAGCTCTTTTGTGTAATCAAGAAGGAATTAGACCCAAATTTCCTTGAGTTTAATATAAACTCTTTTCAATGCAGCTAATCAAGTCAAAACAATACATCTTTCTCAAAAAAAAAAAAAAAAAAAAAAAAAAAAAAAAGGAATTATTCTCATCTTGTCAATCCTTCCCTCTCCTCTCCTCCATCTCCCTCTATTCCAATCATATCATTATATGACAAGTTTCTCTTCCATTGCTCTTAGTGCCTTCTAGCATGAATCCACAAGCTATACTTATTTTAAAAAATTCTATTTATTATACTATTAAAGTCACATAAATTATCTTGGTTACTCTTGTTGGGGTACTTTTCTTTACACCTAATATTATTTAAATAACACCTATTTGTTTCTTTTCAAAATATCACAAACAAATTATTGGGCATGCCTAAATATTTTCTGACTATCACTATACTAGCCCACAACCTTTCTCCTCTCTATCACAAAACTGAGCTACAAATGCAAAACACCATGGAACCTAATATTTTCTCGTAAAAGCCCGAATTATTTAGTAAGTGAGATAAAATCTAAACCCTTTCTAAGGTCCAATAATTTTATACATAGCAAATATTCGAAAAAACCCATGATACAAATTCATGGCAATACTATCTTGTCCAATGGGATTCAACCCCATGATCAAAGCCCATCATTCAAACCCATGGCAATATCAAAAGCCCAATTTTCATTGGCTATATCAAAAGCCCAATCTTCATTGGCAATGTCAAAAGCCTAGTTCCCACTGGCAATATCCAAAGCCCATTTTTTCATCAACGCCATCTTATCAAAGAGCCCAAAAGTATTAATGCTTGGTAAAGAAAAAAGATATATCATCGTATAATTGCTGCTTAAATATTGCTATGGCAATCGTCTTATAAAAAACCCATTGGAAATTATCTTATGATCTCATGTTAAAAACCCATGAAGTGCATGATCACCATTTGTGTCACAACATCAACACCCATGGTAAATATTCAAACCCACAAGCTCATCATTTAAATTATGATACGATTATTAGAAACCATAGACATTGTTCACAATATAGAATTCATCATAGCAAAGGTTATTCACAAAGGCATTTTGGAAACTTGTCCTATTATTTCAAAAATTACAACTAATTAATCAAAGGCCCATTGCAAGTGTCTATGAAAAACCACAAAATATGTACTCACAAAAGTCCATGAGGAATAAAAACCCATGGCCAACATCTGTTGTCCATTTTATAAGATGCACACAAACCAGCCCAAAAGAACCAGCCCATGTAAGCACGCCCAAATCCAAAGGACCCTAGCAGGAGGCAGAGGATTGGGAATGGACAACCAGCCCTTGTTCATCCCTAACCAAAGAACAACCGGAGACCCCTACAAGAGAACCAAGCCTTTGAGGATAAACTAGGGGGTTGTCCCATCAGTTTTCTACCACCCTCTACCTGACGTGAACAGTGTCCAAGGGCTGTCATATCAGCTGAAGTCTCAAGGACAATGCAGTTCCATCACCTTCCCCAAGACTACACCTCCAGCAGAAGAGGAGCTGAAACCAAATCATCCCAAACCTCAACAAATTGATGCTATAAACGTTAAAAAACATTCAAAGACATGATTCATGTGCCAAGCCCATGAATCCTAAAGGGGAAATATTGGGAATATGTGGTTTGGAGGGCATAAAGGGATCTCCAGCTGAACCCCCAAAAGTAGATTTAGTTTGACACCTAGCTTGGGGTGTTGAATCTTACTTCTTAGGGAACCGAATATCAGTTTGCAGCATTAGGATTCGTTCTTGATACACGCCTTAATCCCATTAATTAAGCTCAGCCCCAAAAATCCTGGCATTTAATGCAAAACACTCTAAAATCTCATCATTACCCAAAGAAGCAAGGCAGCCCCCAAAGTAAATCTCCTACTTCTGACCAAAAATCTCAAGAAGATTAACCTTGATTCACGAGCTCTGATTAGTCCTACGTTTTTGGATTCTTGTTAATTAATGCTTCTCAAAAAGCTCCATTATAAGAAAATAAACAACTCAGCCCAGAGCAAGATAGCTAGCCCCTTTGAAACTTTGAATTCGTTTTCCACTTTGCTAGTGGTTTAACTTTCCTCAAGTTCACCACTCATTTTCCTCAGCCCACATTCATCTAATCCCAGATACTTCTTTTCTCCCTTTCATAGAATCACAATTCAAAATGTCTCCCAACTAGCCACAAAAAGGCCTTAATCTCAATATTAAGCCTACCCCATTCACCAAAACCTTAGTTTAATACTTGCTACACTGAGCTGGGATCTCTTTCTCTCCCTTCACACCATGCCAATCAATCCTCCTTTTTCATTCCTATGGAACCCTTAATTTTTACCTTTTATTTTACTATTGAAGGATATGAGGTATTTATAATGATTGAACTCTTCCCTCACATTAATGTAATGATGGCCGAAAGTACCATAAATTCCTCTTAACTGAGACATATAAGAACCCCTGGGACTTAACATTTTTTCCTGAATTTATTTACTCATTGATTGTTGGATTTAAGTGTAACTTCACCCTTACCGCTGGAGAATTCATTTCCCTTGAACTATCAGAATAGGACCATTAACGTGTTAATTAAGTATTGTAAAATATTTTTCACTATGCTTCTATTGTTGTTTTGTCAAGTGCAGCCTTTGTTTCTTGCTTGGATAGGCTTGTCATCACACCGAAAGCCCTTGGGCACCATCTCAAGGGCCCATAGTTGAGTTTCGGCTTGGCTTCCCAATATTTTATTCAAAGGCATAAATTTCCCCCTCATCAATTCTCAATAATAGCATTCAATAAGTATAGGGACACAACTTTTGTCACAATTTTTAAAGTGGACAATAATGTAAAAAAAATAGTGATTCATGTAAAAGTAATTGTCTATCACTATAGTTAACTACTTTAACAAGTTGTGAAAGAAAAAAAATGGGAAAATTACACTTTGCCCACCTGTAGTTTGCCTGAAAAACACTTTGCCTACTTGTTCAAAAATTAGCACTTTACCCACCTAAAGTTAGCTTTGTTTCTTACCCTTTTATGTCTCTCTCCTCTCAAAACATAAAAAAATAAAAAATAAATAAATAAAGGGAAAAGAAAATCTAAAAGCTAGGTTTTGTAAAAATTAAAACCTAACTTTTACATCTTCTTTTCATGTATCAACTTTTAGATCTTCAATTTTAACACATTAAAAATCTTATTCCAATCCTCCCCCATCTTTCTTGCTCCCCTTCTCCAGATGTGGACTTCCTTCAATGCTCAATGTTTTGAGTGCCATAATATTCTGCAACTCATTTGGTATAGACATTACATTAGGGTAGTGCAAAAATCCCAAATATGAAAGCAATGTGAGGCATCCAATCTGCTTCGGCAGAGAAGATAAATCTTCACATCTACTAATTTGTAGAGAACAGAGAGCAGTTAGATGTTGAATACCTTGTGGCAATGAAATTAACTTCAGACACTCCTCAATATATAAATCCTCAAGTGCAATTAAATATTGAATTCCCTCAAACAAAGAGCAGAATTTGTTGCAGCTCGAAATGGATAAAATCCGTAGTGAAGATAAGCCCTACAAACCATTCATTGGTAAGGACAAAAAATTATTACACTCCCATATGTACAGTTTCCATAATGAATGTGAGTTCTGGAGTCCTTCTGGAAGACTTTCGATCTTGTCACAACATTCAAGACTAAATTCATTCAACACAGAAAGATTATCCAACTGATTAGTCAGTAGTGACTTGAGATTGGGCAACCTGGAAATCATTAAGATCTCAAGCATCTTATGATTTTGCAACAGTCCATCTAGAAGAACTGTCAATTCATCATCCATGTCTTCAATCACAATGGAAGAAAGTGAAGTGAGATTCATCACTGAACTAATTAACATTTCATTGTTTCTACTCATAATCAAATCTATAATGGAAGGAATGATAGGAATTTCAACTGACTTTGGGCACTCAGTGATATTAAATGTGCTTAGGTAGGGAAAATTTTCTCTTCCATTCATTGTTCTCCATTCCTCCAAATCATGCATCCACAGAATTCTAAGGGCAATATGTTAAAATAGAAGATCTAAAAGTGGATACATGAAAAGATGTAAAAGTTAGGTTTTAATTTTCACAAAACCTAGCTTTTAGATCTTCTTTTGATTTTTTAGTTTTTTATGTTTTGAAAGGAGAGAGACATAAAAGGGTAAAAAATACAAATTTACCTATATTTTTTACAGAGGTGGGTAACGTTTTAACAGAAGTGGATAACAAGGGACAAATGGAGCTAATCTCAACTGGGTAAAGGGTCAATTTTTAAACCACAAGTAGGTAAAGTGTTTTTTTTTTTTTTTTTTTTTTTGAGAGAGAGAGAGTTAGTTAAAATGTTTTTCAAGCAAACCACATGAATAAAATGTAATTTTCCCTAAAATATTTGAAATATATTGCACATCACTAGTAAATACAAACAGGGGTACTAATATGATTTTTACTTTATCTTAAAATCACTTCAACGGTTGCACGACTATACGTGGTATTTGGAAGCGATCCGTTAAACCAAAATCTGCCATGAGAAGCCATACATGAGCGAGTAGCTCCCCTCCCCGTCTAAAGTTACTTAAGCAAAAAGTCTTCCTTTACATTGGCTAGCAGTAGCAGCATGACCCAACATTTCCAGCCAAACATCTTTAACTAGTCGCGAACCTTGGGCATTGTGATTGATAAATTTTTAGAGTGGTCTTATTAAATTTATTTATTATTTCATTTTAGACTAATTTAATAAATAGTAATGTAATTTATAATCATATTTTAATTTATTATAAGGACAATCACAAATTTAATATATATATATATATTATTTTTGTCGTACCAAATCAAAACAATACAATTTTTCTCAAGAATTCAAAAGGTAAGTTAGTGAAAATATTAATTTTTTAATAAAATTTAATTATAATATTTTGTGTATCATTAAAAATTATATAAAATCTAAAAAAAAATTCTTTTAGTTTTAAACAAAATTTCTCAAACCAAAATTTTTTTACCATACAATCAGAAACACTGAGAAACTTATCTAAAAAAATTAATAAAACTCAACAAAACTACAATTCAAAAAAAAATTAAAATAAAAGATTGCAACTCTTTTTCCTTGAAAAATAAGAACCAAGAGTACAATTCCAAAGGGGAAAATGTAGAGAATTTTTTTTTTTTTTTTTTTTAAGTATTGTGTTAATGTTGTCGTAATCTAATCTAACATCTAATCCAACATATGAAAAATGAAAAGATAAATAAATAATTTTAAACACAAAATAGAATCTATTTTCTTAAAAACCTCAAAGAACACACTAATGAAATAAAGAAGATATAAAACAATATAAAATATTCGTAAACGCTAAAAACAGTAACTTAAACATCTAAGAATATCATATAATAAAGACATAACAATTTTCCGCTAATATATCAAACATAATATTTACAAACAATGAAAAGAAATTGCACAAAGACAATCTTCAACTACACTAACGGTTCTTCATTAGCTTGTTTAGATTATCCTGTTGCTTTCCAAATAAACTAAAATCTAACAACAACACAAAATATAACATACTATAATATGATTTTTCCCCAATTCAGATCAACATCAAACACTATTCATTAAAAGTATTTGGTGATGTAAATAAAATGATAAAAAAAAAAAAAAAATACTTGCATCAAGGAACATATATGAATTAGTTAATAATAGTACAATAAGGGAACGAACCTCTAATAGGAGATCCTCATATGGGCAGTGAATATTTTTTTATAGAAAATTTTTAAAAAGTAGAATTCTAAACAACAAATATTCATCAATCTAAGGTAGAGATACAGGGAAAAAGAAAATCCAACAAAAAATGAAAAAAAAAATTGATTGAGAGAGAGAGAGAGAGAAAGAGAGAAATAACCTTTTTTGTATGAGAAAAATATACATAGAATGAGAGAGAGTGGCAAATTTATAGTAAGATGATGAGAATAAGAAGAGTCAAAATAAAAGAAGATGAAGAGGCAAAATAGTATGTAAAGTTAAAACCACTCAAGATGAATATATATATATATATATAGACAATACTTTTATTTGATTTTCCAATGATTTATTATATAGATTATAACATCAAAATTAAAGTTAGGGGTGTGCATGGGTCGGGTTAGGTCTGATTAAGGGGATTTTTTGACCCAACCCACCTTTGTGGGTTAAAAAAAATTCAACCCATCACATAAGTCCAACCCAACCCACATGGATCAGGTTGGGTCGAGTTGAACCCATAGGTTGGACAGTTTTTTTTTTTTTTTTTGGTTACTATTATTATTAGATTGTGCAGAAAAAAATATATCACAACTGCCACCTGAGTTAATAAACAAAATATACATTAATATATGAACCAATATTCCAACTCAGTTATACATTAATATATGAACTAATATACATTGATATTAGTTTTTATATAGGAGAGGAGGAAGAGCTAGTTATTAAATATATGGGTGGGTTGAGTCAAGTTTGAAGGGTTTGGAACTTTATAACCCAAAACCAACCCAACTGCTATCAAAAAAAATTTTGTAACCCAACCCAACCCACCAAGCCCTCGGGTTGGGTCGGTTTTGATGGGTCAACGGGTTGGCTGCACACCCCTAAGTAGATGAATATGTAAAGTTTAATCCACCTAAGATGAATTTGTAAAGCCAATATATTTATATATTTAATATTGTAAAAAAATTAAAGGTAAAAAATAAATACGAAAAAGACTAATTATGTGACCAATAACATGACAATAAGATGACTAAGCGTAGCAATAATAAATACTACACTTCAACTTTTACATATATATATATATATATATATAGAGAGAGAGAGAGAGAGAGAGAGAGAGAGTATTTCCCTGGGAAATTTTCCCATTTGTTCTCATCATCGCCCAATGCTGAAGCAAGCTTACAGGCATGGAATATCACTGTTATCACATAATTGCTTCTATCCTTCTTGGAGACATGATTTGGCACATCCAATGGAGGTCAAATTTTGCTTTTAGGTGTGCTAAAATAGCATTTTGAGTATTTTAACACAATGCCAGTGCTCTTTAGTGACTCATTAACACAAAGTCTTAAAGTATAGAATTAGATCATTTGTTTGCCACCTTGTGCTCTTTATTCTTGAATCATTACACATATATAATGCTTAGAACAAAGCCACCACCTTGAAAACCGAATACATTGAGACCCTCAGAAAAAACCATTGAAAAGGGATCGAAAGGGGGGGAGAAATGGGGGAAGTTTTAAGGAGATTAATTCTTATTGCCATCTAATGGAATTATGCATGGAGAGGAACAAAACATTTTACAAATACAACAACTTATTAGAATTGACAGCCAAATCTCTAAGAATTCTATCTATATGTGCACATTAATTTTTGAAGAACACACAGAAAATGCAATGTTTATTTGGATCCAAAAGGGCAAAACTTAAACAGATATTATTAATCTCATTTTGATGACTAAGGAGTCAAGACAGATAACAAATCCACCATCTGTAAATACGGACATGCCTAATCATCCAAATTTATAGCCAGTCTATTTGTAGTCTTTTTTTTCCTTTATACAATTACATCACAAGAAAATGGGAACAGAAAGCTGTAAATCCAAAAAATTGTATATCCACCAACAAGAAGAGAAGAATTCTTTTAACATAGGAAGCTAGGAACAGAACTTTACTTTGGGGTAACAACTTTAACCTAAGTGTACTTCCAATAAGGGTATATTGAACTGCAAGCACTTTCTGACAGCATGAATATCAGATCATTTAATTAGAAGATATATAAATGTCACATAGCCAAATCCATGAGAATCTGTCGTGCAATCCTACAAGTCTACAACCATAGCAGAAAAAATACACCATCCAATGTACAGTTAATCTGCATTCTGCATTATATATAGTTGAAACACAATAAATCTACAACACGTCATGCAAGATAGCATCAACACTAAAAGTGAGGTCAAGAATTTCTCATTAAACCAATGCATATAAATATTAGTTTTCTGCATAGCGAGGGAGGCACAAACAAGTAGTCATCAACCAAAGGTTCCCAACCGTATGGAAGAATTTAACCAAAACCATGCAACTTTATGTTCTAGCAGGCTAGGAGGGAAATAGTAAAATACTACAGTCACTATCAATACTGAAATTTTGAGATAGCTGGATAGCCAGAGAAGGGCCCATGCATTGATGGTTGAACCATTCTGGAATTTCACTTTGAGGAAAACATGTATTTATACAGAGTGTTTGGATGATTTTAGTGGTCTAAAATGTTTTTCCACTACATCTTCACGAATGATGTCCCAATTGTCATAAAGCGAAGCCTTACAGTGGATTGAATTTGCCAAATCTGTTGTTCATCTTGCTTTTTTACAAGACGGGAGTCCACGTTTCTGCACCATCCATCCTGACTAGTAGCTGACTATTGAAACCTCCTATGGATCCAACGACTTTCTTTGTAGTGACACCAAAACTACTACACCCATCATTCCTCCCTGGAGGCAACCAGTGGAAAAGTAATTACAGAAGTTAACACACAAAAAAGTGTTCCTAGAAATGAATTTCATCTAATGATAAACATCTTGTTTAGATCAATCTAAAATTCAAATATTGATTCATTCGGAAGCATTGTTTCTTGTTAAATTAAATCACTGGCAATAGGAGATCAAACAGTTCATGGCAGATCATGTAGAATAGTATTAAACTTTGGGAAATTTGATTGGAAAAAAAAGTAAACAGAGCAAATACACAAGTTTCATTTTTGAAAAAAATGAGGCAGTGCTAATGTGAGTCAAAGTTATCCACGGAAAAAAAAAATAAATAATAATAATTATTATCTCTCACCTAATCACAAAGAAAAATAAGAACAAAACGAGATTTTTTTTATACCAGAAGACTAGAGGGAGGATGGCTTACAAGTAACTTAAGAAGAAAGAGCAAAGAAGCTATGAAGGTAGCTATGCAAGTAGTGGAGAGATTTTTTTAAAACTTGTGGCTAAAATACACTGTAGCGAAAGCTTTTAATTCTTCAGGTTTCAAATGAGCGTTATTAGTCCCTAAATATTAAAAAATGAGCACTATTGGTCCCTCTGTCCATCTCCATAAGTTTTCTTGCATGCGTCTAACAAAGCAATACAGTAGCATCTTTATAATAACAAGGAAACTAATTTGTTTATTAAAAAAAATAACTCATGCAACTAAGAGCAAACCCGTTTCTATTTGGAACTTTTCCCAAAACTGAATGAAATCTTCTTCACCAAAAAGGATGTCTAGTGCTCAACCATATACCAATGACCAACACAGCAACACCTTTATTGAAAAAACAGAGTTGAAGAAGTCTTTCCTAAATATTTCTATTAGGCCACATTCATAGAATAGTTCATTTCAATTTTACAATCTACAGATCTAGAGGCCTCTCTAGAAACTGAGTCTTATTGAGAAGTATAAAAAACAATTTCAAGGCATTTGCTTTGAATGTTAACCAGATCATCAGATCTGGCTTGGCGCCAATTCCAACTTAAATGGCTGATTACAGAATTTACAATTACTTTAACATTACTGGCTGCATCATTTTGCCCCAACCAGTTGAGCAAGTCTGTCTTTAATTTCTCGATTCATACAATATGTGTTCACCGGATGGAAGCAGAAGAGAACTTTTTATACAGCATGTTGATTATTAACCTTTTTTACTTTTCTTATCTTCACTTTGGGTTTTGCATAATATTTGAAAAAAAAATCATAAAAGGGTCTAGTGCTCCAAACCTTGAATCTTTTCTCCTATTCGACCATTGGTATATGGTTGGGCATTTTGTTTTTTGTTCCAACAAAGAAGTTCTACTGCCCCAAATTAGTTAAACCAAATGTTTGGCAAAGAGGTTTTCATTCTGTTTGGGGAAAGATCTTTATAGAAAAGGTTTCAGGCCTTAGATGCATGTGTCAATGTCATTTAAATATATATACACACACACACATATACACCATGCCATTTAAAAATTTTCACCTTATTGTCCCTTAAGACATATAGGCTAGAAATTAATGGAAGTGGACGGAGGATCAATCAGGCTCATTTGTGAAACTTTAGGGACTAATAGCACTATTTGAAACTTTCAAATTAAAAGCACTCACTAGTGACTTTAGGGACCAACAATATATTTCCGCCAAAGCTTTTTTTCCCTCGTCTTTAAGAATGGGATCAAGGATTGTCTCAACCTCTCAATGCGAAATTCCTCATTGGAGCCTCAAGTTCTACTAGATCTTGCCTTATAATTACAGTTTTGCATTTTTCATTAGCTATTATCAATCATTAATGGACAAATGAGACCTCAATTATCAAATAAAGGGGCCACCAATGCCTTATTGTTTGCTTAAACTCTACATAACACCATGCTGATAGAAGAGTAAGCCCTTCCGCACGATCAAGGTTGGCCAATTTCCTGCAACTGAATCCTCAATGCTAGAAAATTGAGCCTCATGTATTTTCTGGTAGTCTGGGCTTATTTTGATTTTGTTAATATATTTCAAGGAGTAATGTGTTCATACTATAATCATCATTCTATTTATTAAATGCCAAGCTCCCTTTCAAGGTGAACTAGAAACGCATAGAATCTGGAAGCCCCTTCTTAAAATCTAGAATCTTGGTGAGAAATTGCATACATAGGCACTAAAAACCAACAGCCCAACCCTCTTTTCACATTCTACAGACCTACCACCTCAGCCAAGCCAAGAAGCACACCACTTCGTTATTGTGCAATGCTCCGAATGAAAAATTGACTCACTCTTAAATAAAACCCAAAACTGAACATTAAATTACAAAACCAACATGATAAATAGTAGCTTACCAGCAGAAACTGAATCACTTTAGGGGCAAAAAAGATGCATATGTTCTTCTGGGGCTTCCTTTTCAAGTGACCCAGCTTGTGTATAAGCAGTACAGCAATGTGGGTCGTCCCACAACCTTTTCCCAAATATACAATTATATTCTCTCCAAAGCTTTCTGGCTTAGCTCCAACTGGTACTTTCAGAAAACATATATACAAAACAATGTAACCCATAATAAGCTCCTATTTTCTTGCGGAAAAAATTGCATTTTATGTGAAGGAAAGAAATTGCCAGCAAAGCCAAACACAACTGGCTTGCTTGAGCCGTGTTTATGTGTTCAGACAACAAAACCATAAGAAAAAACCCCAGCATTTTGTCAATCTTTCAGATTCTATTAAAAATATGGGATAAGAAAACAAAATTTATATGTTTCAAAGGGAACCCAGAAAGTTGAGAACTCAAGAACCAAGTCTAGCTCCACTATTTCAGCTCATATTAGTCAAGCATTATAATTCCCCAAAACTAAAACATCAAATGAGATAGAATTCATAAGTTTTTTACCCTTTCTACATTAATTTTCCTCAAGTTTCCTTGCAGCCAAACAGAGACATAGTCACATACAAGAAACAAATGTGTGCCAAAAAAAAAAGACAGTTTCTGGGAAAAGGAAAACCCACATGAGAAAATAAGTGGATACTTGAAAATGACATACTTTCTGGAATCTTTCAGTTTTTGAGTTGCTGAACCCACCTCCACTCCATCATCATCATCAGAATAAAGTCCTGACACCCAAAGATGGTGCAGTGGTGCTGGTGGTAGCAGTAGTAGCACCAAACCCCGTGCTACTGGCAGTAGGACGATCATCTCTGCCGCTGGCATTGCATGGCCTCTTTATCCGAGTTACCTTGTCATTGTGTGCATTAATTGAAATTCCCAAACCAATTTTCAATTAGATTGGGCCCATTTGGATGCTGTATCCACTTTTGTTGTGGTGCATCTACATCATTAGAGGTACCTTCTCCACTACATCCAGCCCCTTCCCCATCATAGTTGTCATGGCTTTCCTTAATTATGGCATCTCTGGCTGAATCGTCAAAATCATCCTCATAAGGAGTGATGCTGCAGCTTTTGCTAGACCCAACAATAGTTTGTTTGAGATCTTCAACGTCTTTCTTGAATACCAAATGGGCTCCGCATTTTGTAACCTCCAATCCTGGACCCCAAGTTTTAAATTTAATCTCAATATCACTGAATCCATTAGCAAAGCTTTTACTCAACACGTCTTTCCAGTCCTTTTTGAAGAATTGAGAGGGAAAATATTGCAGCCAAAGGTGATGCCGTTCAATCTTACCAAATTTTTCAGAAAAACCATGGGCCACTTCGTCAATTTGATTTTTTTTGGATTCAATGGAACATGAAAGCTCATGTGTAAATCTATGAAGTCCCCAATCCTTAAAATCAAGTTGGTCTAATGGATTATGTTGGCGGAATACAAAAACAACACACACAGCAATTCCCATTAACTCGTTACAATAACCTAAAGGCATTTGTAGACTCACTGAAGCCCCCACATTTCGGTGGCAAAACCAGTTCGGAATTTCACCTCCAGGAATGTCGATATAATGTGCCAATCTTTCTTGCCCACGGTAATGCTGAAATATGCAAATAATGATGATTAGAACTTCACAAGTGAGAGAGAGATAGAGAGAGAGAGAGAGAGATACCTTTTCGTTAATGAAATAACGTCTTAGAATTGTTAATAACATGTTACTGTAGCCTTGATTCTCAATCAATTTGACGCAATTGAGAAGCCGAATTGCTGGCTGAAAATCATATTCTGATTCTGATGATAATGTTTCTAGCGAGGTACACTGTGTTGCATCGATATACTTAATGTTTAATGGAATCTCAGGCAATGATCGAAGATTCTTGCAACAACTCAGAACAAGATCTTTTAGATTAGATAGTTGAATCATACTTTTAGGAAGCGAAACAAAATTATTTCCCTCTAGATTTAATTTCAATAAAGATGACAAGCAGTCAAAAGCATTGGGAATTGCTTGAAGATTGCAATAACTTAGATCTAGTTCAGTCAAAGACCATAAGCCTGATAAAGAAAACTCTAACATGGCAGTGGGATCTGGACTTCCTCTCTGTTGCATTGAAGGAAAACTAAAGAGTTTATTCGAAGGTTTAGGTGATAGCCCCTTACATCCACGAAGAGACAGTACTCTGAGATTTTTAAGATGAGATGTAGGTAGGTATTTTATTGCAGTTCCACTCACATCTAACTCCTCCAAGCCTTCAAAATCCCCCAAATTCTCTGGTAGTGCATCAAGCTTTGAGCAACCAGATAAAGTGAGAAATTTTAGAGACATTGAACTATAACAAGCATTCGGAAGACTTGAAAGGTTTTTGCAATCTCTTATATCCAATTTAATAAGGCCAGTTAAAAGCTCCACTGATAATGGTAGATCTTTTATAGCGGTCTCATTTAAATAAAGTTCAGACAAACATAACATATTTCCCACAACCTCTGGAAACTTCGTTAGTTTTGAACATCCGGAAAGAATAAAAACTTTAAGAGATTCCAAGTTGATCTTGTGTGGAAGGCTTTCAAGGTGCTTGCAACCATTCAGATCTAATTGAGCAAGCTGTTTGAGATTTTCAAGAGATGGATGAATCTTAGACAGTCCTGTACAACCTTGAAGAATCAATTGTTTAAGCTTTGGGACTCCACTTAGATTTGGGGTCTCAATCAAGTTTTGAGAGTTACGCAAGTCAATGAGTTTTAACTCATCTAAATTCTGTTATTAACCAATAAATAATTAGATAAACTCAAGCCTTAATGAAAATAAATAAAATACAAAATTGAATAAGTGAAAATCTAACCATAATTCCATTCCATAGTCGTTTGATGCCGCTGCAATGCATTTTCAATTCAACAAGCTTGTTTGGTTGGAAATTGGCTGGCATGGAACTTAAAGGATATCCATGCCATTCTATAATGCGTAACTCATTAGAAAGATAATCGAGGCCTTGTGGTAGTTTCACATTACACATATCACCCATTTTAAGCAATCTCATTTTTTTCATCTTTGAGAAGACTCCAGCATCCAAAAGCTCCTCATTTTGAATAGGTATGTTTAGGATTATGCCTTCAACTACCTCTGTTCCCTAATAACCAAGACAAATGAATTTAGAATAATTGCTAATCCTTAAAAGAATCTATAAGAATATATTTCTAAGTTTAGGTTTAGACTAGTCAACTTACAGTATTATTCTTCAGTACATGAAGGATATCCTCATAAATCCATAACCTAGTCCGTCCACCAGCCTCTTTTGGAGATCCACGACGAACTATTTCTTGACCCATTTCTTGTAGCAAATCATGCATCCACAAAGTTCCATTTTCATTAATTGTTATGAGAGATTTATCCACAAGAACACCAATATTGTAGTCTGGATAGTAACGAAAACTTTGTAATATATCTCTTATGCAACCTTTGTTCTCTCCTTTGAAAAAACATGTAATATCTAAAAATAATTCTTTTTGGGTATCCGTTAACCCATCAAAACTTATTTGAAGAATATCCAAAATTGCTTTATTAGGTTCTACCTTTAGTTTATCAATGACACATTTCCATTCATCTCTGCTTTTGTTAAACAACAAAGAGCCTAAAACTTTAAGAGCTAAAGGAAGGCCATTAGTGTAATTCACAAAACACATGGAAAAATCCTCATAATTTTCTTTAGGATGGGGTTTCTTGAAAGCACTCAAACAAAAGAGTTGCAAAGCTTCATCTTTATTCAACCCCTTTGCTTCATATATGTCAGGCACACCACATCTTCTCAACAAATGGCTATCTCTGCTTGTTACAATGATTATACTCCCTGGACCAAACCAATCATGGTTCCCTGCTAATGCTTCTAATTGTTTTTCTCCATTAACATCATCAAGAACAATAAGAACCTTCTTACCACGTAGTCCATTCCCTATGATATTGATCCCCTCATGAACATTCCATATCTTTATTTCACTTGCCATAAGGATGTTAGAAAGAAGTTGTTCTTGTAAAGAAACTAGATGTTGATTTTTAGTTTTTTCTCTTACATCAGCAATATAGCTGCTAGCTTCAAAATGACATAAAATTCTATTATAAATTTCTAGTGCAAGAGTCGTTTTACCGATTCCACCCATCCCGCAAATTCCTACAAAGCAAACACCACCCGAACCATCTAAAAAGAAATTCAACACTTCTCCCACACGGGATTTTATTCCAACAAGCTCCTGGGATATATTACTTGAGGATCGGAGTTTGTTAAGTATCAAATTACAGATAAGTTGGATAGATTCTGATTCAGGCCTGCAAAGAAGACAGCATAACAATAAATTTGATGACTGTAGAGTATAGTATAAATACATTAGACAAAACATTCAAAACACAATCTTAGATTCATTCAGTAGCAAAAGGGGAATTCAAGAAGTATATAATATAGCATCGTAATTGAGGTTTGATTTGACTGACGTCATACAGTCAAGTGAGAACCACATTTTTCCTTCTAACTTTAACATTTTAATGAGTTGAGACTTGAGAGTGTGCTTAATTTTAATAAGTCATTTGTTGTATGATTCCTGGATTTAATTTTCATACTCCATTTTTCTTTTTCTTTAATCTTCACAATAAGAAAAAAGAACAAATGTAGTAGTTGAATTATTTATGATATATTTATGCTTATTGCCTGTATACTTGTCCAGAATATTTTGACTGTCCATCAAAGAAATTCTACAAGAAATGTAAATTAGCGAGACAATGATTGAGGCTAAAAGATTCCTCGACTCGGCAATTCACTTATAGAATGCAGATTACCAAGTTGTATGTTCTGTTGGTAGGCAGAGAGGCCAATAGATCAGCAGCAAATGCTCTAGCTCGCTGGTCTCTGCTTAATTTTGCATTTTTTTTTTCTCACCATTTCTCAAGACTTGGTTTCTGTACTGGATGTTTACAGGTCTTGAAGTTTGTTTATCAATAAAAGTTTATGTGATTTTCAAAAAATATTGTCTAAATTGATTAATTCAGTAACAGAGACTATCATGCCTCAAAAAAAGTTCTTCAACCAAAGTCCAACTTGAGCAGTTGAGCATAAATAATCTCATAAGTCATAATATACATAAAAGTGACCAAATTTAAAATTTTCTCTTGTTCTATTGGACTAAAAATGTAACGTCCCAGCAAGTCAAAAAAAAAAAAAAAAAGTAACGGTCAGATTTTTTTGGGACCACACGTGCCCCACCTAACACATTAACCCCACCACACATCTCACTCATTTGCTCTTATCCTTGGCCGGCCATCCCTCACTTCTTATTTTCTTTTCTTTCTTTTCTGTTCTTTTCTCTCATACACTCCTCTCTATCACTTGCTCATCCTCTCCCACCGCTACCTCCATGCCACCATCTTCACCATCATTTTTCCGGCAATGTCACCAGAAAATTCTTAGGAACCTCTAAGCATCTTCATCTTTTATTTGAGGTAAAAGTTTCTAATCTTTTTGGTGGGTTTATATACTTTTGCTTGAGGTTATTTTTATCTAAGCTTCAATAATGATATCCATGTGATTTATGAGCATTGGAAGTAATATTTATATGTTTATATGTATAGGTTTTGTATTGGTGGAAGTATTTGATGAGTGGGTTTATGGTTTGCGTTAATGATGATTACCTAAGGTTTATGTATAGTGGAAAATTTGGGGGTTTTGAGTTATAACATGTGATGGTTGGTAAATTTAATTTTTCCATTGCCATTGGGTTTATTTGGAGTTAGTTAAAGTTCTAAATTCTTTGTCTTGGAGGATATTTTGATTTTGCTTTCATGGGTCTCTTAATGATGCAGTGTAAAATTTTGGAAGCTAGTCATAATGTTAAAGATGATATTAAATGGGTTAACTTTATAAATTGGAGTTTATGCCTTGTGAATCAAATTGTTGAGAAACTTTGGAAGTGAGATGTATTATTATTAATGAGGTCAAATACTAGGCTTGCCTAATTAAGTGCATATTTGGCAATTCCTAAATTGTAGCTAAATACAATTTTAAACTTTATGCTTATTGTGTTAGGTTTGCTTGATATTGTTGACATTCTAGCTAATCTCCTTTAGAGCTTGGAGAATTAGGCTTTTTGCGGGTTGCAAGGTAAGTAGCTTTTTAATGGCATTTTTGGAAAAATAAACATGTTGCATAAATGATGTTTTTGGGTTAGACACACTATTGGAAACTACCTATGGAAATTATATCTTCCTAAAAACTATTGTGTCGTAACCTTAATATATATATATATATATATATATATGATTATATATGAAAGTGCATTATATCATATTTGGTATTGCATTTGGGGAAATGCATGAATTTGTTGATATGGATAAATAAGCATCTTTTATTTAATCTTTGATAAGGAAATCTTGGATTTTATGGTATATTAGAAAATTTAAAAATGCTTATTTTGTCTTGTTATATGGGAAATTGATAGAAATTTTTTTTGACAAGAATGAAATTGAAAACCTTACAAATTTTGTAGAAGTTAGATTATTTAAGGTTTTTCTGAAACTACCTAGATATGAACTATGTGTTTCAAGGTAATGTAACCTATGAGTTTATGTGGTTTTAACACCATGTCATGTGTGATTTCCCGATGATCACCCGATTTGGTTTCCATAGTCTTTGTGACAATGGAATCAAATTCAGGTCAGTGCTCTTTCACTTTGGAATCTTGGATGACGCGTTCTTCCCTGCTACCCATAGGGGGAAGAGGTTTATTGATTGTGTGTGGGTGAGACTGCTACCTATGGGGCCAAGAGACCACATGCAAGAGAAGTCCTATTTGACGCACTCTCTCTGCTGCCCATGGGGGGAGAGAAAAACCTTGAGAGTATGGGTGAGGCTGTTGTCCATGGGACCAAGAGTCTGCATACCAGAGAGGACAATATCATGCCAGTTGTGAATGGGTGGATCCCCTGACCAATCTATGTGATAGTGTGGTATATTTGTGATAATTTACCTTATGTTAGATATTATGGCTTTGGAAATTATATTGTTGATGCTCACAAATTATGATATATAGTTTTATGGTATTATTTTGAGAAACTTTGTGTTTCATCATTTAATCATTCTTGTTACATTATTATTACAAATGATATTGCAGTATTAAGTTAGCAATTTCCCAAACTAAAACATGTTTTGTAAACTGTTCATTATCATAAAACTTGCATTTCCCCCACCCCCATTAATTATGCTACTTACTGGGCGTTAGCTCATCCCACCCTCTAACAGTTTTTCAGATTTCTTAGCTATACCTTGGGTATGGAGCTTACTTCCCTGGTGATGATTAGAGTGCTATCTTAAATTTGGAGACTCTTGTTGTAAATGGTTGGTGACTCGATCTTGTTATGTTCAACGAGACCTTAATTAATTCTATTAGAGGTTGGTTACTTGAGGTTTGTTAACCTTAGGCATGGTAGGCATAGACTTGATACTAAGATTCCTTATTCTTGATAAGATTGTGACTTTGTATAATCCAAGAGCTTTGAAATATATATTCATGTATTATGTGGAGGCACATAATTTTTAGTTATTGTTTGTAAATATGTTATAGAGCTCTAACATGTAATGTGGAGATTATGGTTATATATTCTTATCCTATGGAAATGAAAGGAAAACAAAGATCTCCTATAGTTTGGCTTTCCAAAAAAGGAAAAATCTACAGATATATTTGGGATGTATTTCTCATGCTTTGGACCCCTTTGGGTTTGGGGCGTGACAAAAAAAGAGTAAATAAAATTTGTCAAGTTAATCCACGGGAAAGACGTAGTAATTTTAAAGAGTAGAAAATTATGACACTGATATAATAATATGAACAAAAGTAGTCTGCAAAAGACAAATGTAAAGTGTTACCTATCTTGTACATGTCATCCGGCTATATTACCGAATTCTTTCAAAGCAGCTTTCCATGCTTGCACATCATCTATGTTAACAATAGTACCATCTGGTTCCGTACATCAAAAATAAATCTACCGTTCCGTACATCAGAGGGATCCACATGGTAAAAGACCGGCAAAATTATCAACTCCTTCTCTTTCATGCATTCAACAATCTTTACTAGTTCAATCAAGCACCACCTTGAAGAAGCGTAGTTTTTTGAGAGAACGACGATTGCAAATCTGGACTCTTCTATTACTTTTAAGAGCTCTTGAGAAATATACTTTCCCCGCTCAAGTTTCTCATCGTCTCAGAAGGTGATAATACCTCTTTGTTTCAAAGCAGCGTAGAGATGGTCTGTAAAATTCTTGCGGGTGTCAACACCATAAAAACTAAGGAACACGTCGTATTTCGGAAAATAAGAGGAAGAGGAAGCTGTTTGAGTGGCCATAGAAGAAGATGGATCAATGACCAAAAGTTTCAGTCACTTTGCCCGTACAAAAACCACCAAATTAAAAAGATTGATATTGAATTGGGTTTGCAAAGAAGGGAGGTAAAAGTGAGAGCAGGAGAGAGAAGGTAAAAGTGAAACAACAAAAATAAAAGAGATTTCAGAGTTGGTGCGCTTTTTTCATTTTTTCTTTTTCTAAAACCATTCACGTACTAAAAGTTTAGTCATTTATATAAAAAATTTAATTTTGGAAACTTTTTTAAAATTAAAATTTTAATCTTGTACTTATAACATTATGTAGCGTTTTTATTCGAATCTTCCGTCCATGATCGATTTTTATTTTTATTTTTTCAGGAAAGTCCATGCTCAATTAATGTTGATATATCTGATAAGTGATAAGTAAATTAAAAAAAAAAAAAAAAACACACACACACACACACACACACAAAACAAAACCCTCAATATGATGTAATTTTAACATTCTAAATTTAGTGGTTTTGAAAATATTTATTAAAAAAGTAATACTACTAACAATATTTTTAAAACAATTTCACATACAAGTTATTGGTAGATAAAAAATAATAATGTTAATAGTGAGACCAAATTAAAATTAGTAACAATTTATTATATATAGTTTGTTATGAAACTATAATAAAGAAATTGTGAACAGTAATATTACTTGTGAAAAATTATTTCATCTCCCTTTATGATACTAAAATAGTAGTTTGGAAAGCAAGTCATTGCTTGGAAATTTCTAAATGGTTGGATGCAGCTTTATTTTTCCTTCCCCAAGATAAAGTATGTTTCCATTTAGTAGTCAAGTCAAAAAGACTTGTGTCAGGTTAGATTAACAGAATGATGTTTCCTGTGTCTTCAATGCATAGAAACGCGTGTAATTTTAACATTATAAAGTTATTGGTTTAAAAAATATTTATATATATATATAAATGCATCGACAATATTTTTAATCAATTTCACATTTAAATGACAAATTATTGATGGATAAAAATAAGTAATGTTAAAAGTGAGATCAAATTAAAATTAGTAACAATTTATCACATATAATTTACTATAAAACTATAATAAAGACATTGTCAACATAACATTACTTGAAAAAATTTATTTAATCCACCTATATGATACTAAAATAGGAGTTTAGAAACCATAAAATAAAAAAATAAAAAATAAAAAGTAGTAGTTTAGAAAGTATGTTATTGCTTGAAAATTTCTAAATAGTTGGAAACAGCTTTATTTTT
Organism: Quercus robur; assembly: GCF_932294415.1. Lineage (NCBI taxonomy): Eukaryota > Viridiplantae > Streptophyta > Magnoliopsida > Fagales > Fagaceae > Quercus > Quercus robur. Next base: position 11,145,032 of record NC_065544.1, on the reverse strand, counting down.
CCTTCCCCAAGAGAAACTACATTTCCATTTAATAGTCAAGTCAAAAAGACTTGCATTGGGGTAGATTATTAGCCGGATGATGTTCACCATGTGGCCATGTCTTCAATGCATAGGAACGTGTGTAATTTTAACATTATAAAAGTAGTGGTTTTGAAAATATTTATTAAAAAAAGTAATACCATGTTAATAAAATTTTCCTTCTCAAAAAAAAAATTGTTAATAAAATTTTCAAAACAATTTTACATTTAGATGACAAGTTATTGGTAGATAAAATAATAATAAAAATAGGACTAAATTAGAATTAGTAACAATTTATTATAAAACTATAATAAAAACATCGTAAACGTAGCATTACTTGAAAAAAATTATTTAATCTACCTCTATGATACTAAAATAGTAGTGTAGAAAGCTTGTCATTACCTGGAAATTTCTAAATGGTTGGGTATGGCTTTATTTTTCCTTCCCCAAGAGAAAGTACGTTTCCAAATGGTTCTAATTTGAACCCACCACTGAAATTATATTTTTACTCATCAATATTAGCTAATAACTTAAAATTTATTATGAAAATATTGTGATAGTATTTTTAAATTGTGATTTCTTATTCTTTGCCTTTCTTTCATCCATATGTTTCCTTTTTTTTTTTCTTTTCTTTTTTTCTCTTGCATTTTGTCCACCACACACGTATATCCATAGGATTCCATCCTCTCCTTTTTTTTTTTTTCTTTACTTTCCACTTAATTCTAGAATGCCCCTCTCTCTTTCTTTCTCCAACTCTCTCATTTTCTACTCTCCTTTGTTTTTTTTTCCTTGATTCCAAAAATTCTCTAGCTCTCTCTATGATACGTCTCACATAATCTTGCTTGCCTATTGGTGTCATTATCTTCAAACACACACAGACACGCAGGGAGAGAAAGGAGAAATTGTCTTTTATTTTCCCCTTTGAAATTGTCTTTTCTCAAACAAGAAATTTTTTACCATACAATCAAAAACACCGAGAAACTTATCAAAAAAATTAATAAAACTCAACAAAACTACAATTCAAAAAATAAATAAATAAAAGATTGCAACTCTTTTTCCTTAAAAAATAAGAACCAAGAGTACAATTCCAAAGGGGAAAAAGTAGGGAATTAAAAAAAAAAAAAAGTGTTGTGTTAATCTTGTTGTAATCTAATCTAACATCTAATCCAACATATGAAAAATGAATAGATAAATAAATAATTTTAAACACAAAATAGAATTTATTTTCCTAAAAATCTCAAAGAACACACTAATGAAATAAAGAAGAAAAACAATATAAAATATTCGTAAATGCTTAAAACAATTACTTAAACATCTAAAAATATCATATAATAAAGACATAGCAATTTGCCGCTAATATATCAAACATAATATTTACAAACAGTGAAAAGAAATTGCACAAAGACCATTGTCTTCAACTACACTAACAGTTCTTCATCAACTTGTCTAGATTATCCTGTTGCTTTCCAAATAAATTAAAATCTGACAACAACACAAAATGTAGCATATTATAATATGATTTTTCCCCAATTCAGATCAACATCTAACACCATTCATTAAAAGTATTTGGTGATGTAAATAAAATGATTTAAAAAAAAAAAATACTTGCATCAAGGAACATATATGAATTAGTTAATAATAGGACAATAAAGGAACGAACCTCTAATAAGAGATCCTCCTATGGGCAGTGAATATTTTTTTATAGAAAATTTTTAAAAAGTAGAATTCTAAACAACAAATATTCATCAATCTAAGGTAGAGATATAGGGGAAAAAATCCAACAAAAAATGAAAAAAAAAAAAATTGAGAGAGATAGAGAGAAAGAAATAACCTTTTTTGTATGGGAAAAATATACATAGAATGGGATAGAGTGGCAAATTTATAGTAAGATGGTGGGAATAAGAAGAGCCAAAATAAAGGAAGATGAAGAGGCAAAATAATATGTAAAGTAGATGAATATGTAAAGTTTAAACCGCCTAAGATGAATTTGTAAAGCCAATATATTTATATATTTAATATTGTCAAAAAATTAATGGTAAAAAATAAATACGAAAAAGACTAATTATGTGGCCAATAATGTGGCAATGAGATGACTCAACGAGAGCATAACAATAATAAATACTACACTTCAACTTTTGTGTGTATATATATATATATATATATATAGATCATTTCCCATTTCTTCTCATCATCACCCAATGCTGAAGCAAGCTTACAGGCATAAAATATCACATAATTGCTTCTATCCCTCCTGGAGACTTGATTTGGCACATCCAATGGAGGTCAATTTTTGCTTTTAGGTGTGCTAAAATAGCATTTTGAGTATTTTAACACAATGCCAGTGCTCTTTAGCCACTCATTAACACAAACTAACAGCTTATGCACGATACAGACTTATATATGAACAGAAGCCCATCAAGGTTAAAAGATGAGAAAGAATATGATGTGTCATTGGCAATCTGGTGAAGCACAACCCAAACCAATTTTTTAAATCTATCTCGTCAACATACAAATAAGTAAAAAGAAAGTTACCAAAATGCTATGTTTGGATGCTAGAGTGAGACCCAAAAAAAAAAAAAAACACAATGTTTTCTCAAAAATATTACAAACTTCTTTTCATATTCCGTGACTCTCAGCAACCCAAAATAACATAAAACCGAAAAAGTAAATGTGGATATAAAAAATTAGATACAAATTTATTATGTTAACATTTTAACCAAGAATAAAAAGGAACAAGAAAAAAAGACAAAATGTAACTTTCTAACTCTTGAGTCCTCAATTGAACACTAACAATGGCATGCCTTCAAAATGTGAGGAAATGGACTCAAAAGTTGTTTTTTTTTTTTTTTTTTATAAATTTATCTGCAACAAATGTAATATTGAGTAAATGGAAAACATTACATAAATAATTAGATTGCAATTATTCTCTTCTTCTTCCAAAATAGCTCAAAATTTTATAAAATAAGAACAAAGTACATAATAAATGCACCATCTCTATCTCAAACACTCGCATTTTTCAATTCCATGACATTATGAGGCTGTTTGGATTCCACTGAATCGGGTGTCTGCATTTTCAAAGTTTTAAGTTTTCCTCTTTTTTTTTTTCGCATTTGTTGACTTTGGGGGACAGTATTTACTGTTATGAACAATGTATGTACTGTTTACACACTGTGCATATACTGTTTACGTATTAAAAAATATTAAAAATGAGTCCCACGGTACTATTTACACATTTAAAAATTATTTTACTACAGTATTTTTAATTTTCAATTTTAGCAATAATAAGCTCAATCCAAACGGACCTTATATGTCTCTTAAGTATATGAGGTTAAATTAGTCCCGAAGCTGGTGTTAAACACTGCTTTTACGCCCGCCAATGAAAACAGGCCACGTGATTCTCCTTCAAGATATACATTCCTCTACTTTACTCTTTTTTTATCTTTGGATTTTCTTTCTCTCTCCGTTCCCTCTATAACTCTCTGTACTTTACTCTTTCAATTTTCAAAGACAAAACTTTTATTATCTGAGTATCTGTGACTGATTTTCTCTCACACACAAAAAGTCAGCCAACCCAAAGCAGAGTTTGTATTCATAATCATCATCAAAGATCATCAAACACTCAAAAAGTCTCAAACTTTCCCTTTCATTGATTCTTCCACCTCCATTCTGTGCTCAATAAAAGCAAATAATCACATCTTTCCCGCCATCTCAACCCTACCAAAACCAAACATGCGTCATGGACCTGGCCGTGGCAAAGCTAAGAGCACCGAAGCCAATTGGGTTCAAAAGGAGGCCGGTGGTTCAATGCATCATCACAGCCCTGTAATGTGTTACAAAACCCCTTTTCCCTTTTTTTTTTTTTTATTGTGAAATTTTAGTTTGGAAAAAGATAGTCTTTGTAGAATTTGTGATTTCTCTTTTAGATGTAAATTTTCTTTTGATTATGATGTGAAATGTGACGTGTTTATGTAAAAAGTTGCAAATTTGAGATATGGGTTTCTGTCATTGTTGGATTAGTTTAAGGAATATTGTGAAAGATTTGCAAAAGACCCAAGTTGAATATTGTTGGATTAGGCCGAAGCTTACATTTTGGTGTTACTTTTCTTTTCCTTCAACTTGAAGCATTGTTTCTGTCTCTAAAACTTTCAGATTTAATGCCCACTGTGCTGATGCATGGATCAGCAGGGAAGATAAGTTCCACAATAGAAGGAAAGCAACGTATTTGGTATGAAAAAAAAAATAAAAAATAAAAAAGAGCGCTAGTAGAGAGAGTTACAGAGGGAAAGGAGAGAGAGAGAAAAAAAATCCAAAGAAAAAAATAAGAGGAAAGCAGAGGAATGTTATATAATTTGAAGGGAAACCACGTGTCATGATTTCATTGACTGACATAAAAGCAGTGTTTTACGCCAACTCCGAACCGAATTTAATATCTAAGTATATATGTTTATATTTCTTCTAGAAAATTGTGCAAGAAAACGGGAAAAAAAAATAAATAAATAGCATCTAGCAATGAAAAGAAATGATACTGAAATCAATTTTCCATTATATTTTAAAATGCTAATGAGTGCAAGTGCAGATCTCCAATGTGTATATGCAAGTCACTTGAAGTAGCAGAGTAAATGATAGAAGATTTCAAATTTTTAGAGTTAGGGATACCCCAAATGTATATATTATCATAGGTATAACTACTATAGATGTAACACCCTATAATTTTGATACTAATTTAATTATTATATGTAAATTATAAAGGAGGCTTACAATTAAATGGATTAAATTGATTTGGACCTAAGATATTAAAAATAAGATAAATACTATGGGATATGAAGCCTAAGTGAGGTGACATAAGTAAATATATGGGTATTGAAAACCCTAGCCTTCTTCCTCTTTAGTCACACATGTATTTTACTGAAGGAGGCTTCCTTTTTGCGTCAGCCAGCTACTGAACTTTGCCTTTCTTCACTATGGCGTTGAGTTGGAGACTTCAAGTATGATTTTTCTCATGCTCAAGATTTAAGAAGTTTGAATAGTCAATAACTAGCAATTGATATGAACCTAGACTATCATTATACTAATAGAAAAGAGCTCCTATAATTGTATTATATTAGATAAAGATTTGGTCAATATGTCAGGAAGGAACACAGTCTTTAATATTAAGCCAAATAGAGTAATAGGCTTGGACTTGGTCACCATGCTAAAGTGAAAAGAGTGCTTATGGTTATTGCATTCACACATAGCCTCAATTGTTGACTGATCAACCATCACACTTCTATTATTATCTAAATCCTTGTCCAAAGGCTTTAAAGGAACAATAGGCAACTAGATTGATGGTAAGGCTTGTACGTGGCTTTCAATGTTAGATTGAATATATATATATATATATAAAATATTAAGGTCAATAGATGTCCAGCAGCATCAAGATAGCATCCAGTGGCATCAAGAGAGAGTGCTAAGCAACAAATTAAGGCAATACATGGCTTCCAATATTAAATTGGATAGATGTAATGTTAGAGTGAATGGATATGAATAAATAATACGAATGGATATTGAAGTTTCATGGATACCTATGATTACGTTAATAGAAAAATCTGATTAGGCAACTGTACGGCACCGAGCTTCCAAAGCCCATACTGGCCTTGGGCCCAGACCCATCTAGGCCCCGGGCCCAAGCCCATACCAGCCTTGGGCGCAGGCCTAGCAGAAAGTTCCAGTTACCTTATGCCCTTCTTGAAACTGCCTTAGAGTAAAAACAAGTTTTGGGTGTTAAGTTCCCAGAGTTGACCGGTAAATCTTTCTCGGTAGAGCGCATGAGTCATATCCGGGAAGGTCATGATATGCACGGGAACGTGAGTTGCCGAACATAATCGGTGAAAATGGAACCAAGTTCCAAGATCATAAATGCTGCACCGCCCTTTCACCTAAACAACCACTTTAACCAGATAATACTGGACCTTCAGTAGCACTAACGGTAACTGTAATCATGATCTCCCCACTAACCTTTGCTATAAATAGAAGAAAGTTGGGAGAAGAAGGGGTTCAGAAAAATTGAGAGAAAACAGTCAAGGAGAGGGTACTAACTGGGTGTTACCTTGAGTCTCTCTGCCGAGAACGACCCATTGTAGGAAATACTTAAGCCCACTACAAATAAATTGTGAGCCCAAGTAACCTAAGGTCCAGAAGTCTTGCATTTGGTTCTTACAGCAACAATATTTTTTAAGTCCAAATATCTAATCAAAGCTGAAAGTGAATTAGATAGTTAAATGAATAAATGGAGGATTTTGGATATATCAATATTGTCTAGGATAAAACCATTTAAGTGTGAAAATAGATTTTTAAGTGGGAAATTATGTATTGATGAACCTATTTTTGGTGTTGCTAGGTTCTAATTCTGCTAAATTGTTGTGATTCAAGGAAGGTTGATTTCCTTTATTTTTGCAACTAAGAGGTAAGCGGTGTTTACTAATTTTGGGAGTTTTCCCAAACAGTGTTGGTTATTAAACTATTATATATCAAAGAAATATATTGTTATTCTATACATATAAATGGATATTTTATAATTTCTTGATGTGCACATTAATTATTCGTTTTATGAAAAATTTGTGGGACAACCTAAATTTATTTAAATTTGTATGTGTGAATATGTCCTTATATTTTCAAGAATTATGAATGGATTATTTTTGTGAGCATCTTGTATATGTTTTGAAAACCTATGGCAAGTCGTGATTAAAAACTCAGTGTTGTATTAGTCCTTAGTAAGGGACAATCATACTGCAGCTAATCCTTAGCAAGGGACGGTCCCAGAAAAGGGGACAGTGCACATTTAATAGCTCCTTAGCAAAGAAGTATACTATTGAGGTCCAAAAAGGAAGCTCCTTAGTAAGGGAGTGCACCTTTAGGTTCCAAAGGAGCCATCCTTAAGAAAGGGGATGAAAAGGAGGTTCCAATCCCAGAAAATGGGACAGCATAACCCTATCAACGAGGCGTAAACGTTGACCATGAGCAAAGCCTAGGAAACTGTGTATGTGATGGTATTGATATATATGTTATAATGGCTCACAATATAAGGATATTTTTCTTTTACGTGAAATATTTAATGATAAATATTGATGAGTTACAAGTTATGAAATGTTTTATAAATTATTTATTTGAAGGTTTGTTCCCACACCCCAATGTTAGTGAATTTCACTTATTGAGTTATCTCATCCCTCTTTATTTCCCATTACAGATACATTAGAGGGATTTTTGGAGTAGAGATTCTTGAGAAATAGCAGTTACGAACTATTTTGTGGAAATTGAGGATTTTATTATTATTTTATAGTATTAAACATTGTATTAGAGAATTATTTTGAGGATGTTTCGTATTTGGTGATTAGAGCTCTGACATTTGCGATGAGATTTTAGATTGCTGGTTTCTTTCATTTAATATATATATATATATATATATATATATATATTTTTATAGATTATTCAGATTAAATAGGCTTTTATTGCTTAAGATTCTTGGGCGTTACAGTAGATACTGTGACTACTATAAATCCCTATCCAAAGTAATAATTGTAGAATGGATATAGAAATATATCATTGAAGTCAATTTCATGTCCACAAAATACCTTTCTTTGAAACTTGATCCTTACAGTTACTTTCAAAAGCATAGTCCCATGTAGAGTCAAAAGGATAAGAAGACACTGAAATTCATAACCACATATATGTAAATCCAACTCAAATCCATCAACAATAAATGGCATTACACCCTTTGCATCGAGAAAGTATACCATGTTTCGGTAATACCAACTCAGTATCTGTTTTAGTATTTTCTACCCAATAAATGAGTGACACCTGTTTCAAAAAACCACATCAGACTACTCTCATAAATAATTAATTTATCTTCCCGATAGTATAAAAGATTATGATTAATTTATTGAAGTAGTCCGATGTGGTTTTTTGAAACAGATGTCACTCATTTATTGAGTAGGAAATACCAAAACAGATACTGAGTTGGTATTACCGAAACATAGTATACTTTCTCCTTTGCATCAAACTATGTTCTGCTAACAGCTAAGTTGTGCATTTGTTAAGACAAGACATTTATATTTTTGTGGTTAATTCAAAGGAAACAGAAGAAAAACTAACAATGATCTAGTCGTGTAAAATTAGGATATCTCCTCAAGAGTCAAGCATTCGTAAAGGAAACTTCAGCTTTTATAGAAATCCATTTAATGTCAAATTTCCTAAATAAAAAATGATGACACATAAGCCAAATTGAAGTACATAGTTTTTTTTTTTCTTTTTTTCTTTTTTTTTTTCTTTTTTTTTTTTTTTTAAATTGAAGTACATAGATATCCAAAATGCAAAAACAAAACAAATCTTAATCAACAAAAAAAGGGACCTATGGATCTTACGGTCTCAAAAGAGATCCAGATGTTTTTGTTCCTCTATTTAAATCCCCTAATTTTAGTGGGTCTAGATGAAGATATCCAAACATAATTATATCAAAAGACACATATGCATAGACGTGGCAAAACGGGCGGGTCGGGTCGGGTCAATCGGGTTTGCGGGTCAAACGGGTCACTGGTCAAAACGGGTCATTTTTAAAACGGGTCAATCGGGTTGCGGGTCAAACGGGTCGCGGGTTGAGTCGGGTCGAGTTGACCCGTATTTTTCAAACAATTTTTTTTTTTTTTTTTGGAAATAGATGCAATCTGTCAATTATTTATGAGTTCCTTAATTGTGATTAGATTCTCACTAGTGATATTGTTACCAATTACCACTAAACACTTAAATTGATACCCAAATTTGGTGCAACTCCTGTTCCAGCTTTCTAGAAACTAATCTTGGTATAATCTTCAATCTATTTAAAGTAGGAAGAGAAAATAAAGGTGGCAAGTAAAAAATAACAAACTATAATGGAGTACATAACATATTAAGTAAAAAAGAATAAGTAAATATTTTATAAAAATTACACCTCAATCTAAATCTACTCAACATTGGTAAACGTGGCAAAATGTGCGGGTCGGGTTCGGGTTCGGGTCGGGTCAATCAGGTCGCGGGTCAAAACGGGTCATGGGTCAAAACGGGTCATTTTTAAACGGGTCAATCGGGTTACGGGTCAAACGGGTCGCAGGTCAAACGGGTCGCAGGTCAAACGGGTCGGGTCAAAACGGGTCTGACCCGTTTTGCCATGTCTACATATGCAGAGAAAGTCAATTGTAATGGCAAAAAATATCTTGAAATGCCTCCTTGGAAAATAATAAAATGGGGACAAAGCACCAGTAACAATACTTTAATATAAAAAAGTAAATTTCATAAACTCAATTTAAACCCACAAAGGATGGAGCAGTTGAAGATGGTTTTCGGCCATGTATGGGCTCCAATGTTGACGATGGTGTTGTTTTCCCAGGATCTAAAGTCTGTTTGGGCTTATATCGGTCCTTCCATTGCGTTTAATGTCTTATATCTTTTCATATTAAAAGGACAAATTCTATTAAATTAAAGAAAATCTTCAAACGCATAACCATTTAAAAGAACAACCATAAGCTAATAGCGTGCTCAAAAGTTTGCAAAATTTTTATTAAACAAAATAAGATTTCTGTTTGATGTACTGTTTCGTTGACAGACTTCGACCAACAATTCCAAATCCTTCAACATAACTTTGAACCCACGTATTCTCAAAATCATTATAAATGGTCACATTAAAATTTGAAAACACAAGAGAGAGAAAGATTTACCAGAAGAGGGCGAAGAAGAAGACCTAGAATAAAAATTTAACCTTCCCCAGAGGACCCAAGCAGTTCAACTCTTCAAGTTTATGTGAGAATAACTGTGTATGCTAATGGTGTGATAGGGTCATGTGTGTAAGTTAAAACTTCAACTATATACATTGGAAACTATAAAAACCTAAGATTAATATTCATAGAAACTGTACAATAAATAGAAGCGCTTTACTTTCCATTGATTAGTAAGGGGTATGGCAATTAGTACCATGTCTAAAATAATACGTAGCATCTGGTTCTTTATATGCATATCCTATTTCTCTCTCTCTCTCTCTCTCTACCTTATGGACCCTCTCTCTATCTCTATCTCTCATTCTCTTTTTTTTTTTTTTTTTTTTTTTTTTTAAATAAATAGCAAACTCAGTGGATTTCATCCCTATAAAAATAGTCATGTGTCGCTATCTTAATGGCTGGATGCATTGTACCCAAGCAAAGTTCTTATGCTGGATGCATTGTATCCAAACCAAGTTCTTATCGTAGTCTCTTTGGTTTTCACATTTAGCAACAAAATCAAGAAAACTTAATTGATACAATAACTCATTTAGCACAAAAATTCATAAAAATTATATGAAACACATGGCATAAAATTAGAACTCTAATTTAGAATTTTAATTTGAGTTTCTCTCAGTTTCACCTATTATTATATATATAGAAATCTAAAGTATAGAATTAGATCATTTGTTTGCCACCTTGTGCTCTTTATTCTTGAATCATTACACATATATGATGCTTACAACAAAGCCACCACCTTGAAAACCGAATACATTGAGACCCTCACTCCATAGCGTTAAATTTATAATGCCTAAGAAATAACTATTGAAAAGGGATCGAAAGAGGGGGAGAAATGGGGGAAGTTTTAAGGAGACTAATTCTTATTGCCATCTCATGGAATTATGCATGGAAAGGAACATAACATTTTAAAAATACAACTTATTAGAATTGACAGCCAAATCTCTAAGAATTCTATCTATATGTGCAGATTAATTTTTGTAGAACACACAGAAAATGCAATGTTTATTTGGATCCAAAAGGGCAAAACTTAAACTGATATTATTAATCTCATTTTGATGACTAAGGAGTCAAGACAGATAACAAATCCATCATCTGTAAATACGGACATGCCTAATCATCCAAATTTATAGCCAGTCTATTTGTAGTCTTTTTTTCCTTTATACAATTAAATCACAAGAAAATGGGAACAGAAAGCTGTAAATCCAAAAAATTGTATATCCACCAACATAAAGAGAAGAATTCTTTTAACATAGGAAGCTAGGAACAGAACTTTACTTTGGGGTAACAACTTTAACCTCAAGTGTACTTCCACTAAGGGTATATTGAGCTGCAAGCACTTTCTGACAGCATGAATATCAGATCATTTAATTGGAAGATATATAAATGTCACATAGCCAAGTCCATGAGAATGTCCTGTCGTGCAATCCTACAACCATAGCAGAAACCAATTAGTCATCAAGCAGCAGAAACACACCATCCAATGAACAGTTAATCTGCATTCTGCAGTATATATAGTTGAAACACAATAAATCTACAACAACACGTCATGCATGATAGCATCAACACTAAAAGTGAGGTCAAGAATTGCTCATTAAACCAATGCATATAAATATTAGTTTTCTGTGTAGCGAGTGAGGACAATAAATCTACAAAACATCATATATGATAGCATCAACACTAAAAGTGAGGCCAAGAATTCCTCATTAAACCAAAGCATATAAATATTAGTTTTCTGCAGAGCGAGTGAGGTACAAACTTAAGTAGTCATCAACCAAAGGTTCCCAACCGTATGGAAGAATTTAACCAAAACCATGCAACCTTATGTTCTAGCAGGCTAGGAGGGAAATAGTAAAATACTACAGTCACTATCAATACTGAAATTTTGAGCTACCTGGATAGCCAGAGAAGGGCCCATGCATTGATGGTTGATGGTTGAACCATTCTGGAATTTCACTTTGAGGAAAACATGTATTTATACAGAGTGTTTGGATGATATTAGTGGTCTAAAATGTTTTTCCACTACATCTTCATGAATGATGTCCCAATTGTCATAAAGCGAAGCCTTACAGTGGATTGAATTTGCCAAATCTGTTGTCCATCTTGTTCTTTTACAAGACAGGAGCCCACGTTTCTGCACAATCCATCCTGGCTAGTCGCTGACTATTGAAACCTCCTATGGATCCAATGACTTTCTTTGTAGTGACACCAAAACTACTACACCCATCATTCCTCCCTGGAGGCAACCAGTGGAAAAGTAATTACAGAAGTTAACACACAAAAAAGTGTTCCTAGAAATGGATTTTATCTAATGATAAACATCTTGTTTAGATCAATCTAAAATTCAAATATTAATTCATTCAGAAGCATTGTTTCTTGTTAAATTAAATCACTAGCCATAGGAGATCAAACAGTTCATGGCAGATCATGTAGAATAGTATTAAACTTTGGGAAATTTGATTGGGAAGCACAACTCAAATATTTGGAATTTGATTCTAGGGTGCTTAATGTGGATTGTTTGGTTGGAACGAAATCGTCGCTCCTTTGAGAACATGGAAAAGACGTTGGAGGAGTTAAAGGTTTTATGCCAGCATAGTCTTTTTGAGTGAGCTCATTGTTGGGGCTTTACTGTTTCTTCGTCTCTTTCAAAGTTTATGTTTTCCCTCAGATTATCTTTCTGATTTCCTTATCTTTTGTTTTGCTGTTTGGCTCTTCTGTTTCTTGTTGTTCATCATCATGAACTACTTGTATTTTTCTTTTTTTCTCATTTATAACAGTTCTCTGATTACCTATCAAAAAAAAGATTGGCAAAAAAATTAAACAGAGCAAATACACAAGTTTCATTTAAAAAAAAAATGAGGCAGTGCTAATGTGAGTCAAAGTTATCCACCAAAAAAAAAAAAAAAAGGAAGTTATCTCTCACCTAATCACAAAGAAAAATAAGAACAAAACGAGATTTTAAAACTTGTGGAGAGGTTATTTTAAAACTTGTGGCTAAAATACACTGTAGCGAACACTTTTAATTTTTCAGGTTTCAAATGAGCGTTATTAGTCCCAAAATATTAAAAAATGAGCACTATTGGTCCCTCTGTCCATCTCCATTAGTTTTCTTGCATGCGTCTAACAAAGCAATACAGTAGCAACCTTATAATAACATGGAAACTAATTTTTTTGTTAAAGAAATTACACATATGCAACTAAGAGCAAACCCGTTTCTATTTGGAACTTTTCCCAAAACTGAATGAAATCTTCTTCACCAAAAAGGATGTCTAGTGCTCAACCATATACCAATGACCAACACAGCAACACCTTTATTGAAAAAATAGAGTTGAAGAAGTCTTTCCTAAATATTTCTATTAGGCCACATTCATAGAATAGTTCATTTCAATTTTACAATCTTCAGATCTAGAGGCCTCTCTCTAGAAACTGAGTCTTATTGAGAAGTATAAAAAACAATTTCAAGGCATTTGCTTTGAATGTTAACCAGATCATCAGATCTGGCTTGGCGCCAACTCCAACTTAAATGACTGATTACAGAATCTACAATTACTTTAACATTACTGGCTGCATCATTTTTGCCCCAACCAGTTGAGCAAGTCCGTCTTTAATTTCTTGATTCATACAATATGTGTTCACCGGATGTAAGCAGAAGAGAACTTTTTATACAGCATGTTGATTATTAACCCTTTTTTACTTTTCTTTATCTTCACTTTGGGTTTTGCATAATATTTGAAAAAATAATCATAAAAGGATCTAGTGCTCCAAACCTTGAATCTTTTCTCCTATTCGACCATTGGTACATGGTTGGGCATTTTGTTTTTTGTTCCAATAAAGAAGTTCTACTGCCCCAAATTTGTTACACCAAATGTTTGGCGAAGAGGTTTTCATTCTGTTTGGGGAAAGATCTCTATAGAAAAGGGTTCAGGCCTTAAATGCATGTGTCAATGTCATTTAAATATATACACACACACATATACACCATGCCATTTAAAAATTTTCACCTTATTGTCCCTTTAGACATATAGGCAAGAAATTAATGGAAGTGGACGGAGGATTAATCAGGCTCATTTGTGAAACTTTAGTGACTAACAGCGCTATTTGAAACTTTCAAATTAAAAGCGCTCACTAGTGACTTTAGGGACCAACAATATATTTCGGCCAAAGCTTTTTTTCCCTCATCTTTAAGAATGGGATCAAGGATTGTTTCAACCTCTCAATGTGAAATCCCTCATTGGAGCCCCAAGTTCTACTAGGTCTTGCCTTATAATTACAGTTTTGCATTTTTCATTAGCTATTATCAATCATTAATGGACAAATGAGACCTCAATTATCAAATAAAGAGGCCACCAAAGCCTTATTGTTTGCTTAAACTCTACATAACACCATGTTGATAGAAGAGTTAAGCCCTTCCGCACTATCGGGGTTGGCCAATTTCCTGCAACTGAATCCTCAATGCTAGAAAATTGACCCTCATGTATTTTCTGGTAGTCTAGGTTTATTTTGATTTGGTTAATATATTTCAAGGAGTAATTTGTTCATAGTATAATCATCATTCTATTTATTAAATGCCAAGCTCCCTTTCAAGGTGAACTAGGAACACATAGAATCTGAAAGCCCCATCTTAAAATCTAGAATCATGGTGAGAAATTGCATACATGGGCACTTGTCGGACCGTGTGCCTTACCAATTGGTGAAGGATGAGGGGGCACAAATCTTTTATAGCATTCGATCGCAGACCAAGCCCATTGGTATTGGAGCGAATTGTGAAATCCCTCACAATGCGGCTCCAACGACTCAAACCTATGACCGGGCTTTGATACCACTTGTTGGATCATGTGCCTTACCGATCCATCCAACGACCAACTGGTGAAGGATAAGGGTGCACAAATCTTTTATAGCATTCGATCGTAGACCAAGCCCATTGGTATTGGAGCGAATTGTAAAATCCCTCACAGCACTAAAAACCAACAGCCCAGCCCTCTTTTCACATTCTACAGACCTACCACCTCAGCCAAGCCAAGAAGCACACCACTTCGTTATTGTGCAATGTTCCAAATGAAAAATTGACTCATTCTTAAATAAAACTCAAAACTGAATATTAAATTACAAAACCAACATGATAAATAGTAGCTTACCAGCAGAAACAGAACCACTGTAGGGACAAAAAAGACATATGTTCTTTTGGGGCTTCCTTTTCAAGCGACCCAGCTCATGTATAAACAGTACAGCAATGTGGGTCCTCCCACAACCTTTTCCCAAATATACAATTATATTCTCTCCAAAGCTTTCTGGCTTAGCTCCAACTGGTACTTTCAAAAAACATATATACAAAACAATGTAACCCATAATAAGCTCCCATTTTCTTGTGGAAAAATTGCATTTTATGTGAAAGAAAGAAATCGCCAGCAAAGCCAAACACAACTGGCTTGCTTGAGCCGTGTTTATGTGTTCTGAAAACAAAACCGTAAGAAAAAACCCCAGCATTTTGTCACTCTTTCAGATTCTATTAAAAATATGGGATAAGAAAACAAAATTTATATGTTTCAAAGGGAACCCAAATAGTTGAGAACTCAAGACCTAAGTCTGGCTCCACTATTTCAGCTCAGATTAGTCAAGCATTACAATTCCCAAAAACTAAAACATCAAATGATATAGAATTCAAAAGTTTTTTACCCTTTCTACATTAATTTTCCTCAAGTTTCCTTGCAGCCAAACAGAGACATAGTCACATACAAGAAACAAATGTGTGCCAAAAAAAAAAAGACAGTTTCTAGGAAAAGGAAAACCCACATGAGAAAATAAGTAGATACTTGAAAATGACATACTTTCTGGTGATCTTTCTGGAATCTTTCAGTTTTTGAGTTGCTGAACCCAGCTCCAATCCGTCATCATCATCAGCATAAAGTCCAGACACCCAAAGACAGTGCAGTGGTGGTGGCGGTAGTAGTAGTAGCACCAAACTGGCAGTAGGACAATCATCTCTGCCATTGGCATTGCATGGCCTCTTTATCCGAGTTACCTTGTCACTGTGTGCACTAATTGAAATTCCCAATCCAATTTTCAATTAGATTGGGCCCATTTGGATGCTGTATCCACTTTTGGTGTGGTGCGTCTACATCATTAGAGGTACCTTCTCCGCTAGGTCCAGCCCCTTCCCCATCATAGTTGTCATGGCTTTCCTTAATTATGGCGTCTCTGGCTGAAACGTCAAAATCATCCTCATAAGGAGTGATGCTGCAGCTTCTGCTAGACCCAAAAATAGTTTGTTTGAGATCTTCAACGTCTTGCTTGAATACCAAATGGGCCCCGCATTTTGTAACCTCCAATCCTGGACCCCAGGTTTTAAATTTAATCTCAATATCACTGAATCCATTAGCAAAGCTGTTACTCAACACGTCTTTCCAGTCCTTTCTAAAGAATTGAGAGGGAAAATATTGCAGCCAAAGGTGATGCGGTTCAATCTTACCAAATTTTTCAGAAAAACCATGGGTCACTATGTCAATTTGATTTTTTTTGGATTCAATGGAACATGAGAGCTCATGTGTAAATCTATGAAGTCCCCAATCTTTAAACTCAAGTTGGTCTAATGGATTATGTTGGCGGAGTACAAAAACAACACACACAGCAATTCCCATCAACTTGTTACAATAACCTGAAGGCATTTGCAGACTTACTGAAGCCCCCACATTTCGGTGGCAAAACCAGTTCGGAATTTCACCTCCAGGAATGTCAATATAATGTGCCAATCTTTCTTGCCCACAGTAATGCTGAAATATGCAAATAATGATGCTTAGAACTTCACAAATGTGAGAGAGATAGAGAGATAGAGAGAGAGAGAGATACCTTTTCATTAATGAAATGACTTCTTAGAATTGCTAATAACATATTACTGTAGCCTTGATTCTCAATCAATTTGACGCAATTGAAAAGCCGAAGTGATGGCTGAAAATCATATTCTGATTCTGATGATAATGTTTCTAGCGAGGTACACTGTGTTGCATCGATATACTTAATGTTTAATGGAAGCTCACGCAATGATTGAAGATTCGTGCAACAACTCAGAAATAGATCTCGTAGATTAGATAGTTGAATCATACTTTTAGGAAGCGAAACAAAATTATTTCCCTCTAGATTTAATTTCAATAAAGACGACAAGCAGTCAAAAGCATTGGGAATTGCTTGAAGATTGCAAAAACTTAGATCTAGTTCAGTCAAAGACCATAAGCCTGATAAAGAAAACTCTAACATGACAGTGGGATCTGGACTTCTTCTCTGTTGCATTGAAAGAAAACTGAAGAGTTTATTCGAAGGTTTAGGTGATAGCCCTTTACATCCACGAAGAGACAGTACTCTGAGATTTCTAAGATGAGATGTAGGTAGGTATTTTATTGCAGTTCCACTCACATCTAACTCCTCCAAGCCTTCGAGATTCCCCAAATTCTCTGGTAGTGCATCAAGCTTTGAGCAGCCAGATAAAGTGAGAATTTTTAGAGACATTGAACTATAACAAGCATTCGGAAGACTTGAAAGGTTTTTGCAGCCTCTTAGATCCAATTTAATAAGGCCAGTTAAAAGGTCCACTGATAATGGTAGATCTTTTATAGCGGTCTCATTTAAATAAAGTTCAGACAAACATGACATATTTCCCACAACCTCTGGAAACTTCTTCAATTTTGAACATCCGGAAAGAATAAAAACCTCAAGAGATTCCAAGTTGATCTTGTGTGGAAGGCTTTCAAGGTTCTTGCAACCATTCAGATCTAATTGAACAAGCTGTTTGAGATTTTCAAGAGATGGATGAATCTTAGACAGTCCTGTACAACCTTGAAGAATCAATTGCTTAAGCTTTGGGACTCCACTTAGATTTGGGGTCTCAATCAAGTTTTGAGAGTTACGCAAGTCAATGAGTTTTAACTCATCTAAATTCTGTTATTAACCAATAAATAATTAGATAAACTCAAGCCTTAATGAAAATGAATAAAATACAAAATTGAATAAGTGAAAATCTAACCATAATTCCATCCCATAGTCGTTTGATGCCGCTGCAATGCATTCTCAATTCAAGAAGCTTGTTTGGTTGGAAATTGGCCGGCATGGAACTTAAAGGATATCCATGCCATTCTATAATGCGTAACTCATTAGAAAGATAATCAAGGCCTTGTGGAAGTTTCACTTTACCCATATCACCCATTTTAAGCAATCTCATTTTTTTCATCTTTGAGAAGACTCCAGCATCCAAAAGCTCCTCTTTTTGAATAGGTATGTTTAGGATTATGCCTTCAACTACCTCTGTTCCCTAATAACCAAGACAAATGAAATTAGAATAATTGTTAATCCTTAAAAGAATCTGTAAGAATATATTTCTAAGTTTAGGTTTAGACTAGTCAACTTACAGTATTATTCTTCAGTACATGAAGGATATCCTCATAAAGCCATAACCTAGTACGTCCACCAGCCTCTTTTGGGGATCCACGACGAACTATTGCCTGACCCATTTCTTGTAGCAAATCATGCATCCACAAAGTTCCATTTTCATTAATTGTTATGAGAGATTTATCCACAAGAACACCAATATTGTAGTCTGGATAGTAACGAAAACTTTGTAATATATCTCTTATGCAACCTTTGTTCTCTCCTTTGAAAAAACATGCAATATCTAGAAATAATTCCTTTTCGGTATCCATTAACCCATCAAAACTTATTTGAAGAATATCCAAAATTTCTTTATTAGGTTCTGCCTTTAGTTTATCAATGACACATTTCCATTCATCTGTGCTTTTTTTAAACAACAAAGAACCTAAAACTTTAAGAGCTAAAGGAAGGCCATTAGTGTAATTCACAAAACACATAGAAAAATCCACATAATTTTCTTCAGGATGGGGTTTCTTGAAAGCTCTCAAACTAAAGAGTTGCAAAGCTTCATCTTTATCCAACCCCTTTGCTGCATATATGTAATGCACACCACATCTTCGCAACAAATGGCTATCTCTACTTGTTACAATGATTCTACTCCCTGGACCAAACCAATTATGGTTCCCCGCTAATGCTTCTAATTGTTTTTCTCCATCAACATCATCAAGAACAATAAGAACCTTCTTACCACGTAGTCTATTCCCTATGATTTTGATCCCCTCATGAACATTCCATATCTTTATTTCACTTCCCATAAAGATGTTAGAAAGAAGTTGTTCTTGTAAAGAAACTAGATGTTGATTTTTAGTTTTTTCTCTTACATCAGCAATATAGCTGCTAGCTTCAAAGCTACCTGAAATTCTTTCATAAATTTCTAGTGCAAGAGTCGTTTTACCGATTCCACCCATCCCACAAATTCCTACAAAGCGAACACCATCCGAACTTTTATCTAAATATAAATTCAAGTTATTCAACATTTCACTCACACGGTATTCTATTCCAACAAGCTCCTTGGATATATTACATGAGAATTGAAGCCTTGAAAATATATGTCTACAGATTTCTTGAACAAGGATTGCTTCACTCCTGCAAAGAAGATAGCATAACAATAAAAAATTTGATGACTGTAGAGTATAGCATAAATACATCAGACAAAACATTCAAAACACAATCTTAGATTCATTCAGTAGCAAAAGGGGAATTCAAGAAGTATATAATATAGCATAGTAATTGAGGTTTGATTTGATTGACGTCATACAGTCAAGTGAGAACCACATGTTTCCTTCTAACTTTAACATTTTAATGAGTTGAGACTTGAGAGTGTGCTTAATTTTAATATGCATTTGTTGTATGATTCTTGGATTTAATTTTCATACTCCTTTTTTTCTTTTTCTTTAATCTTCACAATAAGAAAAAAAGAATAAATGTAGCAATTGAATTATTTATGATATATTTATGCTTATTGCCTGTATACTTGTCCAGAATATTTTAACTGTCCATCAAAGAAATTCTACAAGAAATGTAAATTAGCGAGACAATGATTGAGGCTAAAAGATTCCTTAACTCGGCAATTCACTAATAGAATGCAGATTACCAAGTTGTATGTTCTGTTGGGTAGGCAGAGAAGCCAATAGATCAGCAGCAAATGCTCTAGCTCGCTGGTCTCAGCTTAATTTTGCATTTTTTTTTTTTCTCACCATTTCTCAAGACTTGGCTTCTGTACTGGATGTTTACAGGTCTTGAAGTTTGTTTATCAATAAAAGTTTATGTGATTATCAAAAAATATTGTCTATATTGATTAATTCAGTAACAGACAGACTACCATGCCTCAAAAAAAGTTCTTCAACCAAAGTCCAACTTGAGCAGTTGAGCGTATAATCTCATAAGTCATATAATATACATAAAAGTGACCAAATTTAAAATTTTCTCTGGTTCTATTGGACTAATAAAGAGTAAATAAAATTTGTCAAGTTAATCCACGGGAAAGTCGGAGTAATTTTAGAGAGTAGAAAGTTATGATATTGATATAATAATATGAACAAAAGTGGTCTGCAAAAGACAAATGTAAAGTGTTACCCATTTTGTATACGAAATCCGGCTATACTGCCGACATTTTTCAAAGCAGCTTTCCATGCTTGCACGTCATCTATGTTAACAATAGTACCCATCTGGTTCCGTACATCAAAATTAAACCTACAGTTCCGTACATCAGACGGTTCCACATGGTAAAAGACTGGCAAAATTCTCAACTTCTTCTCTTTCATGCATTCAACAATCTTTACTAGTTCAATCATGCACCACCTTGAATAAACGTAGTTTTTTGAGAAAACGACGATTGCAAATCTGGACTCTTCTATTGCTTTTAAGAGCTCTTGAGAAATATACTTTCCCCGCTCAAGATTCTCATCGTCTCTGAAGGTGAAAATACCTCTTTGTTTCAAAGCAGCGTAGAGATGGTCTGTAAAACTCTTGCGGGTGTCAACACCGCAAAAACTAAGGAACACGTCGTATTTCGGAAAATAAGAGGAAGAGGAAGAGGAAGCTGTTTGAGTGGCCATAGAAGCAATTGGATCAATGACCAAAAGTTTCAGTCACTTTGCCCGTAAAAAAAACCACCAAATTAAAAAGATTGATATTGAATTGGGTTTGCAAAGAAAGGGAGGAAGAACAAAGATAAAGGGGGAAAAGCATCAGGATGAAATTGCAGGAGAGAGAAGAAGGAAAATGTGAAACAGCAAAAATAAAGGAGATTTCGGAGTTGGTGCGCTTTTTTTCTTTTCTTTCTTTCTCTAAAACCATTCACATACTCTCCCTTCTTCAGTCCAAAAAAAAAACCATTCACATACTAAAAGCTTAGTCATTTATATAAAAATTTTAATTTTGGAAACTTTTTTAAAATTAAAATTTTAATCTTGTACTTATAACATTATGTAGCGTTTTTATTCGAATCTTCCGTCCATGATCGATTTTTATTTTTATTTTTTCAGGAAATTTCATGCTCAATTAATGTTGATATATCTGATAAGTGATAAGTATAAAAAATAAAAAAATAAATAAAAAAAGCTCCTTATCCAAAACCAAAAAACACAAAACAAAACCCTCAATATGATGTAATTTTGACATTCTAAATTTAATGGTTTTCAAAATATTTATTAAAAAAAATAATACTACTGACAATATTTTCAAAACAATTTCATATACAAGTTATTGGTGAATAAAAAAAATAAGGTTAAGAGTGGGACTAGATTAGTAACAATTTATCACATACAATTTATTATAAAACTATAATAAAGATATTGTGAACAATTTATCACATACAAATAATTATTTGTGAATAATCATTTAAGCTACCTCTATGATACTAAAATAGTAATTTAGAAAGCAAGTCATTGCTTGGAAATTTCTAAATGGTTGGATACAGCTTTACTTTTCCTTCCCCAAGAGAAAGTATCAAGTATGTTTCCGTTTTAGTAGTCAAGTCAAAAAGACTTGATCGGGTCGGATTAGCCGAATGATGTTTCCCATGTCTTCAATGCATAGGAACACGTGTAATTTTAACATTATAAAGTTAGTGGTTTTGAAAATATTAATTAAAAAAATAATAATAATAATACATCGTTAACAATATTTTCTAAACAATTTCAGGTCTCTAAAATAATGTTACAAGTGGAACCATATTAGAAAATTTTTTTTTTAGAAATAATTACAACATGCTGCTAACTCCGCAGTTAAAATTATTTCCCCTTTAAACCTCCAAATATTTTATGCATGGGAGATGTCAATTCACCTACAAGGCCTTTAGCAGAATCATATTCGAATTAGTAATAATTTATCACATACAATTTATTATGAAACTATAATAAAGACAATGTGAAAGTAGCATTACTTGAAAAAACTATTTAATCTTCTTGAATGATACTAAAATAGTAGTTTAGAAAGCGTGTCATTGCTTGGAAATTTCTAGATGGTTGGATACAGCTTTATTTTTCCTTCCCCAAGAGAATGTATGTTTCCATTTAGTAGTCAAGTCAAAAAGCTGTATCCAACCATTTAGAAATTTTCAAGCAATGACATGCTTTCTAAACTACCATTTTGGTATCATTTTAGTATCATAGTGGTAGATTAAATAACTTTTCACAAGTAAAGTTATGTTCACAATATCTTTATTATAGTTTCATAACAAATTGTATGCGATAAATTGTGACTGATTTTAATCTGGTCCACTCTTAACATTTTTTTTTTTTTATCCACCAATAACTTGTATATGCAGTGGCAGCTCTGCATGCAAGCCAGGGTGGTCACAAAACCACCCTAACTTGCAAAAAAATGTATATATACACTTGCCAAATAAATATTATATGTTAAACTAAGCTATTGTGACTACCCTAATAAAAATTTTGAATACCTTGTGATGGGAGTGACGAGAACACATTACCTTGACAAGGTCAACCTAGTGACGAGGTCACCCCTGACGACGAACAAGCCATCACCGACGAGGTAAGGAAAGTCATTCAATAATGCCAGCAAGTAACCTGGGTAGTTACAAAACCAGCAAAACAGACCGTTGGAGCCTAATAAAAGCCCCATAATTGGGCTGGAGGTGTTACAAAAGAGAGGCATTAACACCCCAACGGCTAGCAGTCAAGCTCACATATATAAAGTCCTCACATTGGCCGCATAAGGTACATAGATACTGAGACTCTAAGAAAATACCTATTACTTTCCAGTTTTGTGAATTGCTTTACTGTTCTAACTTTGGCATCGGAGGCGTTGTGGCAGGCACCACACCGGTGACCCTTTTTAGAAGATACACAGGTGCTGACGGGAAGTTCCATCTGCCTACTAAGACTAACGAGTTTACACCTCATCAGTTTGGCGCCGTCTGTGGGGAACGACATTCTCAAATTCATATTTGAAAACGTAGTTTCCGTCAACCCTCTACATTCAGATGGAATCCAACCCAGATTCAGCAACCTTGGCCCAGCAAGTCCAAGCCCTTGCAGCCACCATTGAAGAACTCACCAAACAGAACCAAGAAATGAAGCTACTGCTCCAGCAGGTTCAACAAGCTCAACAGGAAGAGAACCGGTCCAAGGGTAACCTAGAGGGAGAAGGGGATAGTCACCAGAGAGGGACCCCTCAAAGGCCAACTACTCCAGACGAGCAAAACTCGGATCTCCTTCGAGAAATGAGGAAGGAAATGGACGAACTAAGGAGCGCCATTAGGGAGAAGACAGACCGAAGCATAGATAAAATGGTAAGGGCTACGGATTCACCCTTCACCGTCGCGGTACTTGAATGCCCTGTACTGTCAAAGTTTCGCTTACCTCAACTCGAGCCATTCGATGGACTAAAAGACCCACAGGATCATCTTAATACCTTCAAGACGACTCTAGGTCTTCAACAACCACCTGACGAGATACTGTGTCGTTCCTTCCCAACGACTCTCAAAGGAGCTGCAAGAGAATGGTTTACGAAGTTGCCAAACTCGTCCATAGACAACTTCGATAAGTTAAGTAGCGCCTTCTTGCGCCATTTCATAGGGGGGCAATGTCCAAGGAGGCCAGTAGACTACTTACTTACCATAAGGCAGGGAGAGAAGGAAACGCTGAGATCGTATGTCAAACGATTCACCCGGGAGACTCTGAAGGTGGACGAAGCTGATGACAAGGTGCAGCTGACGACCTTCAAAGCGGGGTTGAGGTCCAGAGACCTCGTGGCCTCCCTCGCTAAAAACCCCCCAAAGACGATGGCGGAAATGCTCCTAAAGGCACAGAAATACATGAATGCTGAAGATGCTTTAGCTGCCATAAAAGATACCGAGAAGCCAGGGGACAAGGCCAAGAGGGAAGACGACCGTAGGGGGCAAAAGAGAGATCGACCAAACAGTCGGAACAATGACGGGAACAGGAGGAAGGATGATAAAAATCCCCGGACGGTAAGATTTACTCCTCTGGTTATGCCTGTTGACAAAATTTTTACGCAGATCAAGGACGAGCATTATCTCAAGTGGTCCAGGCCATTGCACTCATCCCTCAATGTCCGTGACAAGAACAAGTATTGCCGGTTCCACAAAGACCACGGCCACCACACAGAGGATTGCAGAGATCCAAAGGAGCAAATAGAGGAGTTGATACGGAAAAGGAAGTTACAGAAGTATGTGAAGAAAGGAAGTTACAGAAGATGATGAGAATAAGAAGAGTCAAAATAAAAGAAGATGAAGAGGCAAAATAGTATGTAAAGTTAAAACCACTCAAGATGAATATATATATATATATATATATATATATATAGACAATACTTTTATTTGATTTTCCAATGATTTATTATATAGATTATAACATCAAAATTAAAGTTAGGGATGTGCATGGGTCGGGTTAGGTCTGATTAAGGGGATTTTTTGACCCAACCCACCATTGTGGGTTAAAAAAAATTCAACCCATCACATAAGTCCAACCCAACCCACATGGATCAGGTTGGGTCGAGTTGAACCCATAGGTTGGACAGTTTTTTTTTTTTTTTTTTTTTGGTTACTATTATTATTAGATTGTGCAGAAAAAAATATATCACACCTGCCACCTGAGTTAATAAACAAAATATATATTAATATATGAACTAATATTCCAACTCAGTTATACATTAATATATGAACTAATATACATTAATATTAGTTTTTATATAGGAGAGGAGGAAGAGCTAGTTATTAAATATATGGGTGGGTTGAGTCAAGTTTGAAGGGTTTGGAACTTTATAACCCAAAACCAACCCGAACTGCTATCAAAAAAAATTTTGTAACCCAACCCAACCCACCAAGCCCTCGGGTTGGGTCGGTTTTGATGGGTCAACGGGTTGGCTGCACACCCCTAAGTAGATGAATATGTAAAGTTTAATCCACCTAAGATGAATTTGTAAAGCCAATATATTTATATATTTAATATTGTAAAAAAATTAAAGGTAAAAAATAAATACGAAAAAGACTAATTATGTGACCAATAACATGACAATAAGATGACTAAGCGTAGCAATAATAAATACTACACTTCAACTTTTACATATATATATATATATATATATATAGAGAGAGAGAGAGAGAGAGTATTTCCCTGGGAAATTTTCCCATTTGTTCTCATCATCGCTCAATGCTGAAGCAAGCTTACAGGCATGGAATATCACTGTTATCACATAATTGCTTCTATCCTTCTTGGAGACATGATTTGGCACATCCAATGGAGGTCAAATTTTGCTTTTAGGTGTGCTAAAATAGCATTTTGAGTATTTTAACACAATGCCAGTGCTCTTTAGTGACTCATTAACACAAAGTCTTAAAGTATAGAATTAGATCATTTGTTTGCCACCTTGTGCTCTTTATTCTTGAATCATTACACATATATAATGCTTAAGAACAAAGCCACCACCTTGAAAACCGAATACATTGAGACCCTCAGAAAAAACCATTGAAAAGGGATCGAAAGGGGGGGAGAAATGGGGGAAGTTTTAAGGAGATTAATTCTTATTGCCATCTAATGGAATTATGCATGGAGAGGAACAAAACATTTTACAAATACAACAACTTATTAGAATTGAAAGCCAAATCTCTAAGAATTCTATCTATATGTGCACATTAATTTTTGAAGAACACACAGAAAATGCAATGTTTATTTGGATCCAAAAGGGCAAAACTTAAACAGATATTATTAATCTCATTTTGATGACTAAGGAGTCAAGACAGATAACAAATCCACCATCTGCAAATACGGACATGCCTAATCATCCAAACTTATAGCCAGTCTATTTGTAGTCTTTTTTTCCTTTATACAATTACATCACAAGAAAATGGGAACAGAAAGCTGTAAATCCAAAAAATTGTATATCCACCAACAAGAAGAGAAGAATTCTTTTAACATAGGAAGCTAGGAACAGAACTTTACTTTGGGGTAACAACTTTAACCTAAGTGTACTTCCAATAAGGGTATATTGAGCTGCAAGCACTTTCTGACAGCATGAATATCAGATCATTATATTTAATTAGAAGATATATAAATGTCACATAGCCAAATCCATGAGAATCTGTCGTGCAATCCTACAAGTCTACAACCATAGCAGAAAAAATACACCATCCAATGTACAGTTAATCTGCATTCTGCATTATATATAGTTGAAACACAATAAATCTACAACACGTCATGCAAGATAGCATCAACACTAAAAGTGAGGTCAAGAATTTCTCATTAAACCAATGCATATAAATATTAGTTTTCTGCATAGCGAGGGAGGCACAAACAAGTAGTCATCAACCAAAGGTTCCCAACCGTATGGAAGAATTTAACCAAAACCATGCAACTTTATGTTCTAGCAGGCTAGGAGGGAAATAGTAAAATACTACAGTCACTATCAATACTGAAATTTTGAGATAGCTGGATAGCCAGAGAAGGGCCCATGCATTGATGGTTGAACCATTCTGGAATTTCACTTTGAGGAAAACATGTATTTATACAGAGTGTTTGGATGATTTTAGTGGTCTAAAATGTTTTTCCACTACATCTTCACGAATGATGTCCCAATTGTCATAAAGCGAAGCCTTACAGTGGATTGAATTTGCCAAATCTGTTGTCCATCTTGCTTTTTTACAAGACGGGAGTCCACGTTTCTGCACCATACATCCTGGCTAGTAGCTGACTATTGAAACCTCCTATGGATCCAACGACTTTCTTTGTAGTGACACCAAAACTACTACACCCATCATTCCTCCCTGGAGGCAACCAGTGGAAAAGTAATTACAGAAGTTAACACACAAAAAAGTGTTCCTAGAAATGGATTTCATCTAATGATAAACATCTTGTTTAGATCAATCTAAAATTCAAATATTGATTCATTCGGAAGCATTGTTTCTTGTTAAATTAAATCACTGGCAATAGGAGATCAAACAGTTCATGGCAGATCATGTAGAATAGTATTAAACTTTGGGAAATTTGATTGGAAAAAAAAGTAAACAGAGCAAATACACAAGTTTCATTTTTGAAAAAAATGAGGCAGTGGTAATGTGAGTCAAAGTTATCCACGGAAAAAAAAATAAAAAAAAATAATAATAATTATCTCTCACCTAATCACAAAGAAAAATAAGAACAAAACGAGATTGTTTTTATACCAGAAGACTAGACGGAGGATGGCTTACAAGTAACTTAAGAAGAAAAAGCAAAGAAGCTATGAAGGTAGCTGTGCAAGTAGTGGAGAAATTATTTTAAAACTTGTGGCTAAAATACACTGTAGCGAACGGTTTTAATTTTTCAGGTTTCAAATGAGCATTATTAGTCCCTAAATATTAAAAAATGAGCACTATTGGTCCCTCTGTCCATCTCCATTAGTTTTCTTGCATGCGTCTAACAAAGAAATACAGTAGCATCTTTATAATAACATGGAAACTAATTTTTTTATTAAAAAAAATAACACATATGCAACTAAGAGCAAACCCGTTTCTATTTGGAACTTTTCCCAAAACTGAATGAAAAATCTTCTTCACCAAAAAGGATGTCTAGTGCTCAACCATATACCAATGACCAACACAGCAACACCTTTATTGAAAAAACAGAGTTGAAGAAGTCTTTCCTAAATATTTCTATTAGGCCACATTCATAGAATAGTTCATTTCAATTTTACAATCTACAGATCTAGAGGCCTCTCTAGAAACTGAGTCTTATTGAGAAGTATAAAAAACAATTTCAAGGCATTTGCTTTGAATGTTAACCAGATCATCAGATCTGGCTTGGCACCAACTCCAACTTAAATGGCTGATTACAGAATTTACAATTACTTTAACATTACTGGCTGCATCATTTTGCCCCAACCAGTTGAGCAAGTCTGTCTTTAATTTCTCGATTCATACAATATGTGTTCACCGGATGGAAGCAGAAGAGAACTTTTTATACAGCATGTTGATTATTAACCTTTTTTACTTTTCTTATCTTCACTTTGGGTTTTGCATAATATTTGAAAAAAAAAATCATAAAAGGGTCTAGTGCTCCAAACCTTGAATCTTTTCTCCTATTCGACCATTGGTATATGGTTGGGCATTTTGTTTTTTGTTCCAACAAAGAAGTTCTACTGCCCAAAATTAGTTACACCAAATGTTTGGCAAAGAGGTTTTCATTCTGTTTGGGGAAAGATCTTTATAGAAAAGGTTTCAGGCCTTAGATGCATGTGTCAATGTCATTTAAATATATATATATACACACACACACATATACACCATGCCATTTAAAAATTTTCACCTTATTGTCCCTTTAGACATATAGGCTAGAAATTAATGG
This sequence comes from Quercus robur, assembly GCF_932294415.1. Lineage (NCBI taxonomy): Eukaryota > Viridiplantae > Streptophyta > Magnoliopsida > Fagales > Fagaceae > Quercus > Quercus robur. The sequence goes on along the minus strand of NC_065544.1, from coordinate 11,116,522 downwards.
AAGTGGACAGAGGATCAATCAGGCTCATTTGTGAAACTTTAGGGACTAATAGCACTATTTGAAACTTTCAAATTAAAAGCACTCACTAGTGACTTTAGGGACCAACAATATATTTCGGCCAAAGCTTTTTTTCCCTCGTCTTTAAGAATGGGATCAAGGATTGTCTAAACCTCTCAATGCGAAATTCCTCATTGGAGCCTCAAGTTCTACTAGATCTTGCCTTATAATTACAGTTTTGCATTTTTCATTAGCTATTATCAATCATTAATGGACAAATGAAACCTCAATTATCAAATAAAGAGGCCACCAATGCCTTATTGTTTGCTTAAACTCTACATAACACCATGCTGATAGAAGAGTAAGCCCTTCCGCACGATCAAGGTTGGCCAATTTCCTGCAACTGAATCCTCAATGCTAGAAAATTGAGCCTCATGTATTTTCTGGTAGTCTGGGCTTATTTTGATTTTGTTAATATATTTCAAGGAGTAATGTGTTCATAGTATAATCATCATTCTATTTATTAAATGCCAAGCTCCCTTTCAAGGTGAACTAGAAACACATAGAATCTGGAAGCCCCTTCTTAAAATCTAGAATCTTGGTGAGAAATTGCATACATAGGCACTAAAAACCAACAGCCCAACCCTCTTTTCACATTCTACAGACCTACCACCTCAGCCAAGCCAAGAAGCACACCACTTCGTTATTGTGCAATGTTCCAAATGAAAAATTGACTCACTCTTAAATAAAACCCAAAACTGAACATTAAATTACAAAACCAACATGATAAATAGTAACTTACCAGCAGAAACAGAACCACCGTAGGGGCAAAAAAGATGCATATGTTCTTCTGGGGCTTCCTTTTCAAGTGAGCCAGCTTGTGTATAAGCAGTACAGCAATGTGGGTCGTCCCACAACCTTTTCCCAAATATACAATTATATTCTCTCCAAAGCTTTCTGGCTTAGCTCCAACTGGTACTTTCAGAAAACATATATACAAAACAATGTAACCCATAATAAGCTCCTATTTTCTTGCGGAAAAAATTACATTTTATGTGAAGGAAAGAAATTGCCAGCAAAGCCAAACACAACTGGCTTGCTTGAGCCGTGTTTATGTGTTCTGACAACAAAACCATAAGAAAAAACCCCAGCATTTTGTCAATCTTTCAGATTCTATTAAAAATATGGGATAAGAAAACAAAATTTATATGTTTCAAAGGGAACCCAGAAAGTTGAGAACTCAAGAACCAAGTCTAGCTCCACTATTTCAGATCATATTAGTCAAGCATTATAATTCCCCAAAACTAAAACATCAAATGAGATAGAATTCATAAGTTTTTTACCCTTTCTACATTAATTTTCCTCAAGTTTCCTTGCAGCCAAACAGAGACATAGTCACATACAAGAAACAAATGTGTGCCAAAAAAAAAAGACAGTTTCTGGGAAAAGGAAAACCCACATGAGAAAATAAGTACATACTTGAAAATGACATACTTTCTGGAATCTTTCAGTTTTTGAGTTGCTAAACCCAGCTCCACTCCATCATCATCATCAGCATAAAGTCCTGACACCCAAAGACGGTGCAGTGGTGCTGGTGGTAGCAGTAGTAGCACCAAACCCCGTGCTACCGGCAGTAGGACGATCATCTCTGCCGCTGGCATTGCATGGCCTCTTTATCCGAGTTACCTTGTCATTGTGTGCACTAATTGAAATTCCCAATCCAATTTTCAATTAGATTGGGCCCATTTGGATGCTGTATCCACTTTTGGTGTGGTGCGTCTACGTCATTAGAGGTACCTTCTCCACTAGGTCCAGCCCCTTCCCCATCATAGTTGTCATGGCTTTCCTTAATTATGGCATCTCTGGCTGAAACGTCAAAATCATCCTCATAGGGAGTGATGCTGCAGCTTCTGCTAGACCCAAAAATAGTTTGTTTGAGATCTTCAACATCTTGCTTGAATACCAAATGGGCCCCGCATTTTGTAACCTCCAATCCTAGACCCCAGGTTTTAAATTTAATCTCAATATCACTGAATCCATTAGCAAAGCTGTTACTCAACACGTCTTTCCAGTCCTTTCTAAAGAATTGAGAGGGAAAATATTGCAGCCAAAGGTGATGCCGTTCAATCTTACCAAATTTTTCAGAAAAACCATGGGCCACTACGTCAATTTGATTATTTTTGGATTCAATGGAACACGAAAGCTCATGTGTAAATCTATGAAGTCCCCAATCCTTAAAATCAAGTTGGTCTAATGGATTATGTTGGCGGAATACAAAAACAACACACACAGCAACTCCCATCAACTCGTTACAATAACCTAAAGGCATTTGCAGACTCACTGAAGCCCCCACATTTTGGTCACGAAACCAGTTCGGAATTTCACCTCCAGGAATGTCGATATAATGTGCCAATCTTTCTTGCCCACGGTAATGCTGAAATATGCAAATAATGATGATTAGAACTTCACAAGTGTGAGAGAGAGAGAGAGAGAGAGATAGAGAGAGAGACCTTTTCGTTAATGAAATAACATCTTAGAATTGTTATTAACAGGTTACTGTAGCCTTGATTCTCAATCAATTTGACGCAATTGAGAAGCCGAAGTGCTGGCTGAAAATCATATTCTGGTTCTGATGATAATGTTTCTAGCGAGGTACACTGTGTTGCATCGATATACTTAATGTTTAATGGAAGCTCAGGCAATGATCGAAGATTCTTGCAACAACTCAGAACAAGATCTTTTAGATTAGATAGTTGAATCATACTTTTAGGAAGCGAAACAAAATTATTTCCCTCTAGATTTAATTTCAATAAAGACGACAAGCAATCAAAAGCATTGGGAATTGCTTGAAGATTGCAATAACTTAGATCTAGTTCAGTCAAAGACCATAAGCCTGATAAAGAAAACTCTAACATGGCAGTGGGATCTGGACTGCTTCTCTGTTGCATTGAAGGAAAACTGAAGAGTTTATTCGAAGGTTTAGGTGATAGCCCTTTACATCCACGAAGAGACAGTACTCTGAGATTTTTAAGATGAGATGTAGGTAGGTATTTTATTGCAGTTCCACTCACATCTAACTCCTCCAAGCCTTCGAGATTCCCCAAATTCTCTGGTAGTGCATCAAGCTTTGAGCAGCCAGATAAAGTGAGAATTTTTAGAGACATTGAACTATAACAAGCATTTGGAAGATTTGAAAGGTTTTTGCAGTCTCTTAGATCCAATTTAATAAGGCCAGTTAAAAGCTCCACTGATAATGGTAGATCTTTTATAGCGGTCTCATTTAAATAAAGTTCAGACAAACATGACATATTTCCCACGACCTCTGGAAACTTCTTCAATTTTGAACATCCGGAAAGAATAAAAACTTTAAGAGATTCCAAGTTGATCTTGTGTGGAAGGCTTTCAAGGTGCTTGCAACCATTCAGATCTAATTGAACAAGCTGTTTGAGATTTTCAAGAGATGGAATCTTAGACAGTCTTGTACAACCTTGAAGAATCAATTGCTTAAGCTTTGGGACTCCACTTAGATTTGGGGTCTCAATCAAGTTTTGAGAGTTACGCAAGTCAATGAGTTTTAACTCATCTAAATTCTGTTATTAACCAATAAATAATTAGATAAACTCAAGCCTTAATGAAAATAAATAAAATACAAAATTGAATAAGTGAAAATCTAACCATAATTCCATCCCATAGTCGTTTGATGCCGCTGCAATGCATTTTCAATTCAACAAGCTTGTTTGGTTGGAAATTGGCTGGCATGGAACTTAAAGGATATCCATGCCATTCTATAATGCGTAACTCATTAGAAAGATAATCAAGGCCTTGTGGAAGTTTCACTTTACCCATATCACCCATTTTAAGCAATCTCATTTTTTTCATCTTTGAGAAGACTCCAGCATCCAAAAGCTCCTCTTTTTGAATAGGTATGTTTAGGATTATGCCTTCAACTTCCTTTGTTCCCTAATAACCAAGACAAATGAAATTAGAATAATTGTTAATCCTTAAAAGAATCTGTAAGAATATATTTCTAAGTTTAGGTTTAGACTAGTCAACTTACAGTTTTATTCTTCAGTACATGAAGGATATCCTCATAAAGCCATAACCTAGTACGTCCACCAGCCTCTTTTGGGGATCCACGACGAACTATTTCCTGACCCATTTCTTGCAACAAATCATGCATCCACAAAGTTCCATTTTCATTAATTGTTATGAGAGATTTATCCACAAGAACACCAATATTGTAGTCTGGATAGAAACCAAAACTTTGTAATATATCTCTTATGCAACCTTTATTCTCTCCTTTGAAAAAACATGCAATATCTAAAAATAATTCTTTTTGGGAATCCATTAATCCGTCAAAACTTATTTGAAGAATATCCAAAATTTCTTTATTAGGTTCTGCCTTTAGTTTATCAATGACACATTTCCATTCATCTGTGCTTTTGTTAAACAACAAAGAACCTAAAACTTTAAGAGCTAAAGGAAGGCCATTAGTGTAATTCACAAAACACATGGAAAAATCCACATAATTTTCTTTAGGATGGGGTTCCTTGAAAGCTCTCAAACTAAAGAGTTGCAAAGCTTCATCTTTATCCAACCCCTTTGCTGCATATATGTGATGCACACCACATCTTCTCAACAAATGGCTATCTCTGCTAGTTACAATGATTCTACTCCCTGGACCAAACCAATCACGGTTCCCCGCTAATGCTTCTAATTGTTCTTCTCCATCAACATCATCAAGAATGATAAGAACCTTCTTACTATGTAGTCTATTCCCTATGATATTGGTCCCCTGACGAACATTCCATATCTTTATTTCACTTCTCATAAGGATGTTAGAAAGAAGTTGTTCTTGTAAAGAAACTAGATGCTGATTTTTAGTTTTTTCTCTTACATCAGCAATATAGCTGCTAGCTTCAAAGCTATCTGAAATTCTTTCATAAATTTCTAGTGCAAGAGTCGTTTTACCGATTCCACCCATCCCGCAAATTCCTACAAAGTGAACACCCGAACTTTCATCTAAATGTAAATCCACCAACATTTCCCTCACACGGGATTCTATTCCAACAAGCTCCTTGGATATATTACTTGAGAATTGAAGCCTATCAAATATATATTTATAGATATCTGCGATAATCATTGCTTCACTTCTGCAAAGAAGATAGCATAACAATAAATTTGATGACTGTAGAGTATAGCATAAATACATCAGACAAAACATTCAAAACACAATCTTAGATTCATTCAGTAGCAAAAGGGGAATTCAAGAAGTATATAATATAGCATCATAATTGAGGTTTGAATTGACGTCATACAGTCAAGTGAGAACCACATTTTTCCTTCTAACTTTAACATTTTAATGAGTTGAGACTTGAGAGTGTGCTTAATTTTAATAAGTCATTTGTTGTATGATTCCTGGATTTAATTTTCATACTCCTTTTTTCTTTTTCTTTAATCTTCACAATAAGAAAAAGAACAAATGTAGTAGTTGAATTATTTATGATATATTTATGCTTATTGCCTGTATACTTGTCCAGAATATTTTGACTGTCCATCAAAGAAATTCTACAAGAAATGTAAATTAGCGAGACAATGATTGAGGCTAAAAGATTCCTTGACTCGGCAATTCACTTATAGAATGCAGATTACCAAGTTGTATGTTTTGTTGGGTAGGCAGAGAGGCCAACAGATCAGCAGCAAATGCTCTAGCTCGCTGGTCTCTGCTTAATTTTGCATTTTTTTTTCTCGCCATTTCTCAAGACTTGGCTTCAGCACTGGATGTTTACAGGTCTTGAAGTTTGTTTATCAATAAAAGTTTAAGTGATTATCAAAAAAATATTGTCTATATTGATTAATTCAGTAACAGACAGACTACCATGCCTCAAAAAAAGTTCTTCAACCAAAGTCCAACTCGAGCAGTTGAGCGTATAATCTCATAAGTCATATAATATACATAAAAGTGACCAAATTTAAAATTTTCTCTGGTTCTATTGGACTAAAAAAGAGTAAATAAAATTTGTCAAGTTAATCCACGGGAAAGTCGGAGTAATTTTAAAGAGTAGAAAATTATGACATTGATATAATAATATGAACAAAAGTAGTCTGCAAAAGACAAATGTAAACTGTTACCGATTTCGTAAATCCCATCCGGCTATATTGCCGACTTCATTCAAAGCAGCTTTCCATGCTTGCACGTCATCTATGTTAACAATAGTACCCATCTGGTTCCGTACATCAAAATTAAACCTACATTTCCGTACATCAGAGGGACTCACATTGTAAAAGACTGGCAAAATTGTCAACTTCTTCTCTTCCCTGCATTCAACAATCTTTACTAGTTCAATCATGCACCACCTTGAATAAACGTAGTTTTTTGAGAGAACGACGATTGCAAACCTGGACTCTTCTATTGCTTTTAAGAGCTCTTGAGAAATATACTTTCCCCGCTCAAGTTTCTCATTGTCTCTGAAGGTTATAATACCCTTACGTTTCAAAGCAGCGTAGAGATGGGCTGTAAAACTGTTGCGGGTGTCAACACCGCAAAAACTAAGGAACACGTCGTATTTCGGAAAATAAGAGGAAGAGGAAGAGGAAGCTGTTTGAGTGGCCATAGAAGCAATTGGATCAATGACCAAAAGTTTCAGTCACTTTGCCCGTAAAAAAAACCACCAAATTAAAAAGATTGATATTGAATTGGGTTTGCAAAGAAAGGGAGGAAGAACAAAGATAAAGGGGGAAGAGCGTCAGGATGAAATTGCAGGAGAGAGAAGAAGGAAAATGTGAAACAGCAAAAATAAAGGAGATTTCGGAGTTGGTGCGCTTTTTTTCTTTTTTTTTTCTTTCTCTAAAACCATTCACATACTCTACCTTCTTCAGTCCAAAAAAAAAACCATTCACATACTAAAAGTTTAGTCATTTATATAAAAATTTTAATTTTGGAAACTTTTTTAAAATTAAAATTTTAATCTTGTACTTATAACATTATGTAGCGTTTTTATTCGAATCTTCCGTCCATGATCGATTTTTATTTTTATTTTTTCAGGAAATTTCATGCTCAATTAATGTTGATATATCTGATAAGTGATAAGTATAAAAAAAAAATAAAAAAATAAATAAATAAAAAGCTCCTTATCCAAAACCAAAAAACACAAAACAAAACCCTCAATATGATGTAATTTTAACATTCTAAATTTAACGGTTTTGAATATATTTATTAAAAAAATAATACTACTGACAATATTTTCAAAACAATTTCATATACAAGTTATTGGTGAATAAAAAAAATAAGGTTAAGAATGGGATTAGATTAGTAACAATTTATCACATACGATTTATTATAAAACTATAATAAAGATATTGTGAACAATTTATCACATGCAAATAATTATTTGTGAATAATCATTTAAGCTACCTCTATGATACTAAAATAGTCATTTAGAAAGCAAGTCATTGCTTGGAAATTTCTAAATGGTTGGATACAGCTTTACTTTTCCTTCCCCAAGAGAAAGTATCAAGTATGTTTCCGTTTTAGTAGTCAAGTCAAAAAGACTTGCATCGGGTCGGATTAGCCGAATGATGTTTCCCATGTCTTCAATGCATAGGAACAAGTGTAATTTTAACATTATAAAGTTAGTGGTTTTGAAAATATTAATTAAAATAATAATAATAATAATACAACGTTAACAATATTTTCTAAACAATTTCAGGTCTCTAAAATAATGTCACAAGTGGAACCATATTAGAAAATTTTTTTTTTAGAAATAATTACAACATGCTGCTAACTCCGCAGTTAGAATTATTTCCCCTTTAAACCTCCAAATACTTTATGCATGGGAGATGTCAATTCACCTACAAGGCCTTTAGCAAAATCATATTCGAATTAGTAATAATTTATCACATACAATTTATTATGAAACTATAATAAAGACAATGTGAATGTAGCATTACTTGAAAAAAACTATTTAATCTTCTTGAATGATACTAAAATAGTAGTTTAGAAAGCATGTCATTGCTTGGAAATTTCTAGATGGTTGGATACAGCTTTATTTTTCCTTCCCCAAGAGAATGTATGTTTCCATTTAGTAGTCAAGTCAAAAAGCTGTATCCAACCATTTAGAAATTTTCAAGCAATGACATGCTTTCTAAACTACCATTTTGGTATCATTTTAGTATCATAGTGGTAGATTAAATAACTTTTCACAAGTAAAGTTATGTTCACAATATCTTTATTATAGTTTCATAACAAATTGTATGCGATAAATTGTGGAAATGAAGCTACGGCTCCAGCAGGTTCAACAGGCTCAACAGGAAGAGAACCGGTCCAAGGGTAACCTAGAGGGAGAAGGAGATAGTCACCAGAGAGGGACCCCTCAGAGGCTAACTACTCCAGACGAGCAGAACTCGGATTTCCTTCGAGAAATGAGGAAGGAAATGGATGAACTAAGGAGCGCCATTAGGGAGAAGACGGACCGAAGCATAGATAAAATGGTAAGGACTACAGATTCACCCTTCACCGTCGCGGTACTTGAATGCCCTGTACTGTCAAAGTTTCGCTTACCTCAACTCGAGCCATTCGATGGACTAAAAGACCCACAGGATCATCTTAATACCTTCAAGACGACTCTAGGTCTTCAACAACCACCTGACGAGATACTGTGTCGTTCCTTCCCAACGACTCTCAAAGGAGCTGCAAGAGAATGGTTTACGAAGTTGCCAAACTCGTCCATAGACAACTTCGATCAGTTAAGTAGCGCCTTCTTGCGCCATTTCATAGGGGGGCAATGTCCAAGGAGGCCAGTAGACTACTTACTTACCATAAGGCAGGGAGAGAAGGAAACGCTGAGGTCGTATATCAAACGATTCACCCGGGAGACTCTGAAGGTGGACGAAGCTGATGACAAGGTGCAGCTGACGACCTTCAAAGCGGGGTTGAGGTCCAGAGACCTCGTGGCCTCCTTCGCTAAAAACCCCCCAAAGACGATGGCGGAAATGCTCCTAAAGGCACAGAAATACATGAATGTTGAAGATGCTTTAGCTGCCATAAAAGATACCAAGAAGCCAGGGGACAAGGCCAAGAGGGAAGACGACCGTAGGGGGCAAAAGAGAGATCGACCAGACCGTCGGAACAATGACGGGAACAGGAGGAAGGATGATAAAAATCCCCGGACGGTAAGATTTACTCCTCTGGTTATGCCTGTTGACAAAATTTTTACGCAGATCAAGGACGAGCATTATCTCAAGTGGCCCAGGCCATTGCACTCATCCCCCAATGTCCGTGACAAGAACAAGTATTGCCGGTTCCACAAAGACCACGGCCACCACACAGAGGATTGTAGAGATCTAAAGGAGCAAATAGAGGAGTTGATATGGAAAGGGAAGTTACAGAAGTATGTGAAGAAAGGAGAATATAGCAAGTTCAGGGACGACAATAAAATCCAGCATGAATCCTTCTCCCGGGATGACAACCGTCCGTCCCAGCCTCCACACCAGGTGATTGGGGAGATAAACACGATCACAGGAGGACCGTTCTCAGGAGGATCGTTTAAGTCACTCAAAAAGGCATATCAGAGACAGGTGAACAGCGTCCATGCCATACCTCCGTCCAAGCACCGACGAACATGCCAGGACATGTTTTTCAGTGAAGGAGACGTCATGGGAGTGAAGCAACCCCACAACGATCCTCTGGTCATAATGTTGAATATAGAAGGGTTCAATACCAAAAGGATCCTCGTTGATAACGGAAGCTCCGCGGACATCATCTACTTCCCAGCCTTCCAGCAGCTGAGATAAGATCCAAAAAGATTTCGCCCTTTTGACTCTCCACTCGTCAGTTTCAGTGGAGACAGGGTCTACCCCAGAGGCATAGTGACATTGACGGTGACGGCAGGGACCTACCCAGTATAGTTGACTAAACAAGTAGACTTCCTGGTGGTAGATTGTCCCTCATCCTACAATGTCATCATTGGGAGGCCCACCCTCAACAAGTGGAAGGCGGCGACGTCAACCTATTGTTTGAAGGTGAAATTCCCAACAGATAATGGCGTCGGTGAAGTGAAAGGTGATCAAGTCCTGGCAAAAGAATGCTATCAAGCTGTCCTATCTGGGAAGGAGAACCACACATGGATGATTGAAGAAAAAGAGGAAGACAAGATAGAGGCCCTGGAAACAATGGAATTGGTAGAAGGAGATGCGAACAAGACGACCAAGATAGGGACGATGTTGAGCCCCGAGATGAGAACAAAACTCATAGGGTTCCTTAAAGAGAATCTAGATGTCTTTGCATGGAGTCACGAGGACATGCCGGGCATATCTCCAGAAGTCATTCAACACAAGCTGAATGTAGACCCAAAACGGAAACCTGTTCAGCAACGACGAAGAACCTTCGCCCCAGAACGAGATCAGGCAGTTGTAGAGGAAGTTACCAAACTCTTGACGGCTGGATTCATCTGAGAGGTGTATTATCCTGAATGGCTCGCAAACGTCGTCCTGGTAAAGAAAACAAACGGGAAATGGAGGATGTGCGTGGACTTCACCGACCTGAACAAGGCGTGCCCAAAGGACAGCTTCCCTCTACCAAGAATAGATCAGCTCGTGGACTCCACAGCCGGGCACAAGTTACTGACGTTCATGGACGCCTTCTCAAGGTATAACCAGATAAAGATGGCTGAAGAAGACCAGGAGAAGACCGCCTTCATCACAAGCCAAGGACTCTACTGTTACAAGGTAATGCCTTTTGGGTTGAAAAATGCTGGAGCTACGTATCAGAGGTTGGTGAACAAAATGTTCAATCAACAAATTGGCAGGAATATGGAGGTGTACATGGACGATATGCTCATCAAGAGTAAGGAAGAGCTCACACATCTGGACGACTTGAAGAAAACTTTTGCAACCCTCAAAAAACACCAGATGAGGTTGAATCCAAGTAAGTGTGTTTTTGGGGTAGCCTCGGGGAAGTTCCTGGGATTCTTGGTGTCCTAGAGAGGAATAGAAGCAAACCCAGAGAAAGTACGAGCTATCATCGACATGGCCTCACCCAAAACCGTCAAGAATGTTCAAAAACTCACAGGAAGGATAGCGGCTTTAAACAAGTTCGTCTCTAGGGCTACAGACAAATGCCTGCCCTTTTTCAAGACTTTGAAGCAGGCTTTTTCCTGGACCGACGAGTGCGAAGCGGCGTTCCAAGGGCTAAAGCATTACCTGAGCAGTCCACCTCTCCTAAGCCCATCCAAAGAAGGAGAAAACCTATACTTATACCTGGCAATGTCAGCCTCGGCAGTAAGTGCAGCTTTGATTAGAGAAGAAGGCAAGAAGCAGCTCCTGGTTTACTACGTCAGCCAAGCCTTCCAATGAGCTGAGTCCAGATACCCAAGGATCGAAAAGATTGCGTTTGCACTAATAGTAGCCTCGCGTAAGCTCAGACAATATTTCTAATCAAATCCCATTCTTGTAATGACGGACCAACCAATCAAGAAATCAATGAACAAGCCTGAAGCAGCAGGAAGAATAGTCCAGTGGGCAATTGAACTTAGTCAATTTGACATCGATTACCATCCTAGAACAGCGATCAAGGCGCAAGCTCTGGTGGACTTCATCGCAGAATTCACTCTTCCAGACGAAGATAGGGTTACTGACGAGGTAGATAAATGGACAATACAAACTGATAGTTCGTCAGCCCAAAAGAAGGGGGGAGTAGGGGTCATCATAATCACCCCTGACGAAGAAGTGCTGAAATATGGGGTCCAACTAAAGTTCCCAGCCACCAACAACAAAGCTGAATACGAAGGAATACTGACGGGACTGAGGCTTGGGAAAGCTTTTGGTGCCAAAAACTTGTTGATCCAAAGTGATTCAAAGCTAGTGATTGGACAGATCAGGGGAGAGTACGAGGCAAAGGAAGAAAGGATGCAGAAGTACCTCGAGCTAACGAGACAACTAACTCAGGAGTTCGATATAGTGGAGTTCGTGCAGATCCCAAGAAGTCAAAATATGGTGGCTGACGAAGTATCAAAGCTAGCGTCATCAGAAGAAGGGGGGATTAGCACAGACCTGGCGATGAAGGTCCAAAAACACCCTAGTATCGAAGAGGTTGCAACATTCACCATCCAGAGCACAGACACCTGGATGACGCCCATAATATCTTTCCTCCAGGACGGGCGCCTCCCTCAAAACACAGAAAAAACTAAAAAGATCAAGAAGAGAGCAACTAGGTTCACGATTCTGAATGACGCCTTGTACAAGAGAGATTTCTCTATGCCTTACTTGAAGTGCGTCGACGAGGAAGAGGCTAGATACATCCTGGAAGAAGTTCACGGAGAAATTTGTGGCGACCACGCCGGCTCTAGATCCCTGGTGAACAAGGTGGTAAGAGCAGGATATTTTTGGCCAACCATGCAGGTGGACGCTGTTGAGATCATTAAGAGGTGCGACAAATGCCAGCGATACGGGAATGTGTAACGGCTTCCAGCAGAGAGAATGACGACCATAGCTTCCCCATGGCCATTCGCACAGTTGGGAATTGACATCGTCGGTCCTCTGCCCCAAGGTAAAGGTCAGGTAAAGTTCCTACTTGTTGCTATTGATTATTTCACAAAATGGGTTGAAGCAGAGGTCCTAGCAACGATCACTGAGGCCTGGATCCGGAGTTTTGTGTGGAAGAACATAATCTGCAGGTTCGGGATTCCCTTGACGATCATATCAGATAATGGGAGGCAGTTCGATAGCCAAGGCTTCAGGGAATTCTGTTCAAACCTTGGGATCAAGAATCAGTTCTCGTCCCCAGGGCATCCTCAAGCAAACGGGCAGACGGAAGTGACGAACTGGACTCTGCTCAAGATTATCAAGACCAGACTAGATGATGCGAAGGGTACCTGGCCAAATGAACTACCAAATGTCCTGTGGGCCTACAGAACTACCGCCAGAACCCCAACAGGAAAAACCCCCTTCAGGCTTACCTATGGCACAAAAGCAGTAATCCCAGTCGAAGTGGGGGTAACAAGCATCAGATGAGGAACTTTCAACGAAGGGATCAACGACGACGAACTACGACTCAACCTGGATTGTCTAGACGAAATAAGAGACAACGCATCCAGCAAGATGACGAAGTATCAGAAAAAGATGGCCGAATACTACGATAAGAAGGTTAAACTTAGACAACTGGACATAGAAGACCTCATCCTACGCAGGACCACCACAGCAACTAAAGACCCTACCCAAGGAAAGCTGGGTCCTACGTGGGAAGGTCCTTACCGAGTCATTCATTACTCAAGGCAAGGAAGTTATCACCTGGAAACCATGGACAGACAAAGGCTCCCTCGACCATGGAACATCGAGCATTTAAAAAAGTACCACCAGTAGATGTAATAGACAAATACAGTCACTCTTGAATTTAATTAAAAAAAAAAAAAAAAAAAAAAAAAAAAAAAAAAAAACTTTGTTCTTTGATGTCTTTATGCCAACAGGTCTAGCCAATTGTAAGACGAACTAACGTAACAAGATTCCGCCTTGACGGATGTAAATTACTGACGACAACGCCAACGGGTATAAGGCAAACTAAAGTAACAAGACTCCGCCCTGACGGATGTAAGTTACTAACGACCTCATAACAGGTACAAAATATGTGAAAGCCAAGTGATAAGATTCTGCCAAGACAGATGTAAATCACTGACGAATCCAGAAGTGACGAGATTCCTTAACCGAATGTAAGTCACCAAAAAGTGGCCAAGTAATAAGATTCCTCCAAGACGGATGTAAATCACTGACGAGATTACTTAACCGGATGTAAATCACCAAAAAGTGGCTAAGTGATAAGATTTCGCCAAGACGGATGTAAATCACTGACGAGATTCCTTAACCGGATGTAAATTACCAAAAAGTGGCCAAATGATAAGATTCCACTCTGACGGATGTAAGTCACTCACGAAGGCACAAAAGAAAGTGAATGTCCCCAGTACGTGCTGACATAATCCTAAAGCCTACGCAAATGGCAAAGTCCCACTCGACGAACTCAGGATACTGACGAACCCGCAAGAGAAAGAACAAGGAGAAAAAGAAGAAGGACAAAAACCCTCATCAAGAATAAAGAACGACGAGCAAATCACGGCTAAAGAAATTTACACAAAGTACCAGCTAAGTACAAGGTATGCTAAGAAGTTTATGCTAAATCACAAACATATGCATGGTCATAAACAGTAGCATAGCCACAAAAGCAGGTAAGTACTAAATCATAAAAAGCCCAAAAAACAGAGGGCAATTATCCTTGTTCTTCCTACAGACCCATAAAACGGAGGGTCAAGAGACATTGTTCTGAAAATAGAAATAAAAAATATATATATATATATATTTATATATATATATATATGTACATCTCCAAAAAAGGCCCAAAACACAACGGGCAAATATAAAGGATAAATTTTCCTAAGTATTAGGTTCGGGTGTCTGGAGTGTCAGTAACGGGATCGTCAGTAGCAGCAAAAACATTCTTAGCAGTAGGGGCGTCATCAGCAGCAGGGGCGTCATCAGCAGCAGGGGCGTCACTTTCAGGTGTAGAAGACTGGGCAGCCTCGTCAGCAGCCATTTCTTGATCTACCACCTCTAGATCCAAATTCGGCAGATCAACCCCTATAGGGTGCTTGACGAGGTACCTCCGAAGGAGCTCGAAGCCCTTGAAGTACTAGCTGAAGAGTACTGTAGAATACTCCTCAGTTTGCTGAAAGGCCTCGACGGACCTAGCAGCGATCGTCTTCAACTTCTCCTTTGCCGCCTGAAGCTAGTCGTCCTTCTCTAGATTCAGCTGACACTCGACCCTAAGGTCAGAATTCAGATCCTTGACTTTCTCCTTCAATGTGGCAGCCTCGTCCATCGACTCTATGAGGTCCTTTTTTAGCGTCGAGTTCTCCTTCTCTAGAGCCTCCATCCTGGACGTCAAAGAAGCCACCTTAGCCTCTTGAGTGAGACACTCAGAAGCAAGGTGAAGGCTCTCCTCCAACACCTGACGAAGCAAGATAAGTGCATCAGTAAAAAAAAAAAAATGGGGAAATTGATGTAAGAAGAAACCAAGGAAAACACATGAACAGCCTTACCTGCACAATCTTATGAACGTGCTGACTTGCAACCACATTGATAGGCACTCCAGAAAAGACCTTAAGGTCTTCAGCCCTCACAACGTTATATGCCCGCTCCACAGCCATGCCTTCGTCGTCAAAGACGAATGAGCCAACTCTCTCCTTCTCTTTGTCTTTGGCTGACAGTCTCAGCCTCTTTGATGATGGGGTAGGGATCTCCTCAACTGAAGTTGTCGGCGAAGCCACCCGTGTACCCTTAACTCCCGAGACGATGGGAGTGGCATCCGCAGAGGGGACGACAGACGAACCCTTCCCCGTAATACAAACTACCTTTTTACCAATATTAGATAAGGGTTCGTCCTTCTTGGACCTCATCTTGGTGTACATATCTTTGTTGAACTTGGTCGTCATCTCTAAAAAAAAAAAAAAAAAAAAAACTAAGAAATCCAAAGTACGCAAGTGTAGGCCAGTATTGACGAGGTAAAACACTTACTCTTCTTCTCCTCGATGTTAATGCTGCGCAAAATGTAAGGAGATGGATCCGGGCCTAAGCAGTAGAAAGCAAGGGTCCGTGGGTCAAGGAGATCGTCCCAACTCTCAATCGACTTTGCGTATTCGATTGCCTTCTGAACACGACCCTGATATTTGCTCTTCAATTTGGGGCGCTTCTTAACTGCAAAAGAAAGTGAACGAGTGGTTAGTGACGACCAAACATGCAAGACAAAAATAAACAGACGAGAAGAAACATGGACGCACCTATGTTTGGGGTTCCCCACCGACGAAGTAATCTTGGGATATCACCCCAAGCCTCGCTAGAAGGGGTCTCAAAGTCATCCCCGGACACGAAAATGAAACGTGACTTCCAGTACCTGAATGACGAGGCTAAACCCTTAATGATTCTAGTCCCCCTCGTCCAAGGGACCAGTTCATAGTACACATACTCTTTCGATTCCTTTAAACGGTAGATGTGGACGAGCTCACTCACTTTGATCATATCTTCATTGGCAGCCAGCCAAATCTCCATACAATTGATAACTATCCTCCAGGAGTTAGGCATGAGTTGCCCAAGGGCAATGTCAAAATGATCCAGGAGCTCCATCACCAAAGGATGGACGGGTAGCCTAAGTCCAAAAGTGAAAGCAGCCTCGTAGAAGCATACTTCACCAGGAAAGAAGTGGCAGGCCCGATCCTCAGGACCAGGCCGATGAACGTGGACCCGCGCAGGAAACTGGAACCTATCCTTAAACCTAGCCACTGTGTCAGCGTCCAGCCCACACTCCTTGGTAAGAGCGTAAAAAGCCCTAACCTGACGAGGGGTAGAAACGGCTGTATCACCCTCGACCGGGCTGCCGCTAGACGACAACCCAGTGTCTAACTCACTGGATCTCACCTCCGACATCCTCCTCGTCTCTCTCTCAAACCAAGCCAATGACCAGCCTAAAATTGGAGATAGCTCCCCTAGAACCACACTCAGCCCACTACCTTCAAAGAGATAGTCCCCAATCAAAGGAAAAAAGTCCCCAGAAACACCCAAAGCCGCCCCTAAGCGAGCAAAAAAGAAAGAAACTGAGGGGCAAGCTAACCAAACCTCAGAGGAACTAACCATGAAAAGGGATACCCAATCCTAAATGCCCACATATCAAACACAAAAACAACAAAAGTAAAAGACAAAGGAAAAATCAGGGATTTATAAGGGGGCCATGAAGAAAAAAATCTGAGAGAAATCGAAGAAGTAGCATACCTTGAAAAGCGGAACAGTCGAGGCCGGAGAAATTCGTCACCGGAGCAAGGTCAAAGTCACCGGAGCAGAATCAGAATAATCGTAGAAATAAGCAAAAGAGATAAACACTCAGAGCAGGAAAAGAAAGAAAAACCATAATGAAGGAAAAAGAAAAGTTTTTTAAACCAAAAACCCAAGGAAACTGAAAAGTAGCGGGAAACCCAAGGGTCATGCCATCAATACCCTCAATCAGCACGTGCCACATGGCCACGTTCCATACTGCGCCGCCGTCACACATTAAATTCGAAACGAAACCCCAAGCGTCACAAACAACTCAGGAAAAGAAACCTTTCACCTTCTGTGGCCCTCATGACACGTCACTGACGACCACAAAACCTGGGGGGCAACTGATGGGAGTGACGAGAACACATTACCTTGACGAGGTCAACCTAGTGACGAGGTCACCCTTGACAACGAACAAGCCATCACCGACGAGGTAAGGAAAGTCATTCAATGGTGCCAGCAAGTAACCTGGGCAGTTACGAAACCAGCAAAACAGACCGTTGGAGCCTAATAAAAGCCCCATAATTAGGCTGGAGGCGTTACAAAAGAGAGGCATTAACACCCCAACGGCTAGCAGTCAAGCTCACATATATAAAGTCCTCACATTGGCTGCATAAGGTACATAGATACTGAGACTCTAAGAAAATACCTATTACTTTCCAGTTTTGTGAATTGCTTTACTGTTCTAACTTTGGCATCAGAGGCGTTGTGGCAGGCACCACACCGGTGACCCCTTTTAGAAGATACACAGGTGCTGACGGGGAGTTCCATCTGCCTACTGAGACTGATGAGTTTACACCTCATCACCTTGACTTGAGAATTACAAAGATTTGGGTTCAACAAAAATAAGAGTATTACTACTATATTCACAATATTTTCACAATAATTTTACAACAAATCTAATGTAGTAAGTTGTTACTGATTCTAATTTGAACCAAATACTAATATTATATTTTTACTCACCAATAATAGCTTTTTGCATAAAATTTATTGTAAAAATATTGTGGATGTAGCTTTACTCCAAAATTAATTCTACCTCCAAACATAATTCTTAATCCCTTTTTTTTTTTTTTTTTTTTTAAAAAAAAAAGCTTAAATAACAACAATAAATATTAGTTCAAATAACAACAAACATAAACCAAACAAAAACAAGACAAGACCAAACAACAAGAAGTGAAAAAATTATTTTATAAAAAGCATATTATAAAACAAAAAGATAAAATTTGTAACTCATTCAACCTATTTAATAAAAATAACTTCTAATTTCATTTTTCTTTAAAAAAATTATACCAATAAAAATATTGTGGTAATTTAAATTTCATTGTGACCACCTTAAAAAAAATTCTTATAGCTGCCACTGACCATAATAATACTTTTTCTTTCCTTTTGAACAAGGTTTGGTGTAGCAGGCAGTTTTTTATTTCTCAGAAGAAAGCATGTCATTGGGAAATTTCTAAAGGTTGGAATTTCATTCACATCTTGAGGATTGATTTAATACCAACCAAACTCATGACTTTTTAAAACTAACTAATTTAGTCTCTAAAGTCAATTCAGTCTCTAAAACAGTTGAGAAAAAATAACTAAACTATTTAGGAACTAAATTGGCTAGTTTTGAAAAAATTTAAACCAAATTTGCATTAATCCAAAGACTCCAAACCTCAGAATATGTTAAAAAAAAAAAAAAAAAAAAAAAAAAAAAAAAAAAAAAGAAGAAGAAAAAGAAGAAGGATGTATGCAGTATGTTTCCTGTAGTAGTCAAGCCAAAAAGTTGCATTAGGGGAGATGAGCCGGATCGCATTTCCCACGTCTTCAGGGACAAAGCCATTTATGGGCTTCTTGGGGCAACCCCAATTTTTTTTTTTTTTTTTTAATATTACTATATATGTAATACTAATTTTAGTAATTTTTTGTCTATAAAATTATATTTTGTCTCTTTAATTATATCATTCTTTTTAGAGTAATATTATAGTCATAAATTTTTTTACAAAAATTTTACAAATTACTAAGATAACAAATTTTTATTGGTTCACATTTGGACCCACCACTTACATAATTTTTTTACTTACCAATAACCACTAATCTTATTAGCAATTTGTAAAAGAAATTTTAATTATAGTATTTTCCTCCTTTTAAATACCATATAATAATTCATAGATCTAAGATCTAAAACAAAATATAGAAACCCCAAAAAATTAATCCAACAACAAAAATTACCAATAGCAAAGCTAAACAAAATTAAGCCCAATAAATCAATTTCAACAAAAACAAACAAACCATCCCTAAAAATCAAAACAAAAGATTTTTGTCCATATCCAACAATAGACACAGCATCAAAGACAAAAACAAAAAAACCCCTTCAGCAGCTAAACAACAACGGAAGCCAAAGGTCAAAGTTGTAGCACGTAACTAGCAGAAGAGTCGGCTTCCTTAACTCCAAGTTCTGGCTTTGTCCTTGCCCATCTTAAGTGCAAGGAAAACGTGAGGATCTCAATTAGAGCCCAAGAAAAATGGATAGGGTATATACGTGGTAATATTTCTAATAAGTTCAAAAAATTTTAAGGATCCAGTTAACAAGTGTCCTTAGGGCATATGTCAATGGATTATTTTAGGAAAGTTTTGATATCACTATCATGAGAAATTTAAAAGGGAAATTTATTAGGTACTCTCAGAGTATTATAAATACGTACTCTCTCCTCTCACATGAATGATGGGTCCCATTAATTAAATTCATGATGGGACTCACTATTCATGTGAGAGAAGGAAGTACGAATTTATGGTACTCCAGGAATACACAATAATTTCTCATTTAAAAGATATCCAAACAATCCATTATTTTTTTGTTCCCATAAAAACTTTCTATAAATATTTCCTAAACTAATACTCTTCTATTAACTCTTCTCTTTTAAAAAATAAAAATAAAGACATGAATTTTTTTTGACACTAGTCTCATTACACGCATTTCACACATGCGATGAGGTTTTTTTTTTTTTTTTGGGTTTTGTGTCCTAATTTTTCATTCATAACCAAAATTTCTATTACACCTTTCATATGGTTCACGCATTACAGAATGTCATAAAGTTACAGATTCACAATATATGTAATTGAGAGAGTACGATATGCAATATAATTAAAATGAGAAAGTAGTATATAAATTTTGTTCAAATGCTTTCCAATTTAGAGGAGAATTCAGTATATGAAACAGTAAGTGTAGAAAAAAATTGTGTCGGTTAGAAATATAAGGATAGAATGAAAAAGAAACTAAAGGAATATTGTGGGTTTGGGAGTTTGTGGGATCTAATGTTATTAGAATTTTTCTTCTTGCATTCCACAACATTGGAAAGAAGAAGAGAGGAAGAAATGAAAGGAAAAATTTTTTTTTTCCAGGAAGTTGTAATTTTTTTTTTTAAAAAAATTTAATGGAAGTTTTATTTATTTATTTATATATAGTGTGAGAATAGGATGTTTTTTTTTTTTTTTTTTTTTTTTTTTTTTTTTTTTTTTTAATTTATAGAACACGAGGTAATGGGAACTGGGAAGTAAGAAGGTTTTTTTTTTAATGTGACTTGGGTAGTTTTTTTTTTTTGGATAGAATGTGGGAATGGTATAGGTTTTTTTTTTTTTTTTTTAATTGAATGTTGGGTAGGTTTTTTGTTTTTAATTTTTTTTTATTTACAATTTTAATCCCATTTCTTATATTTTTGGAATAAGGATAAGTTAATTAAATAAATGATATTTTTGAAAGTAAAAAATGCAATAATTAATTTTCTGAATCCTCTTAATATATAGAAATATGGTACCACCAAACCTTCCCCTCCCCACTCTTAAAAGAAAAGAAGAAATGAAAATCGACTTTATCAATAAAATATTTTAAAATGCGGACATTTCCATATCAATTGTGCATATTGATGTAAAGTAGTGTAGGTAAATGATTACTCTTCTTTAGACTGAATATTGGAATCAATTGTACTTAACCCATTCCTTTTCAATAGGCCCATCATACTCTGCAAATGGTAGCTAGGTATGTAGTACTTGAAGCTTTCTCTTTCAAAAATTACATTTTAGATTAAGATTACTCTTCTTTGAATTGAATATTGAAATCCAATATATCAGAGTTGGGAGGCCCATTTATTCTGATCCATCACTTGTGTGTGTGTGTGTGTTTGTTTCTAAAAAAAAAAAAAAATGGGTAATTGTCCCACGTTGCTTAAAAGAGTGTGTTGTGTATAGTATAACTTACCCCACCCTCCCTTAAAAGTTGCCATGGCTTTTGAGTGGAGTTGTGGTGTGCCTTTGTGTTAGAACCTCTTTCCCTCTTCCTTGTGTGTGTGTGTGTTTGTTTCTCAAAAAAAAAAAAAAAAACAAAGAATTGGTTGTGCACTTATGCTTCGCTATTTGCTAAGGTTGATGCAAATTCTGAATTTCCTTAAGGAAGTTGTTGTGGATTTGAGGATTAGGAAATACATGGGCTTCATTGAGTATCCTTGGAGACCGGTGGTTGATCCATCATGGTTTCAGTTATGGTGGTTTTCGAGGTTGGTAGTGGATCAACTGATGGCGATGAAGTCTTGGATCTGCCATCCTCTCTCTCTTTCTCTCTCTCTTTCCCTCTATCTGTCTCTCTCTAAGCTGCTACTTGTGTGTGTCTGAAAGTGTAGGATTTTTTAAATTTAAGGTTAATCATGTATATAGGTGTAGTTTGTGAACTTTTTTTGAATTTGTATTTATTTGGATTGATTGGCTCAAGAATGTTCATATAGAGAGGAAGTGTGTTCTTCAACCAAATTTTTACAATAAAAAAAATATTTTTAGACCTTATTTCTCTTACTGTTTTATGCATTATTTTGTTTTGGGAGGAAAGAGATATAAAATGTGAGAAAAATACATATTTACCCTTGTTTTTAACAAAGACAGATAACAGAAGACTAACTGAGGTAATCTCAGGTAGGCAAGGTGTTAAGTTTTGAATTATGGGTAGGCAAGGTGCAAACGGGCCAAATCACAAGCGGGTTTATTGTAGTTTGCCCAAATAATAATAACGCACATAATAAGTATCAGACACACACACACCCACACACACACATATATATATATATAACATAAATTTATAATAATTAAATAGGAGAGGCACTCACAAACACTCACCTTTTGATCTTAGAGTTGGAAATGCCCATAGAGAGAGAGAGAGAGAGAGTTTGTGAGTGATTTGTGATTTGTGTTATTTGATTTTAGGATGAGCTAATTTGTGATTGTAATGTAATGTGTGAGTTTTAGGTCAAGTGCAAAAATATTTCTAAGAGTAAATTAAACTAATAAAAAAATGGGCAAATTACAATAAACCCATCTATGGTTAGACCCATTGTTCACTTTGCCTATCCATAGTTCCAAACTTAACACTTTGTCCTCTTGAGATTCACTTCGCTAGAACTCTGTTATCTACTTTTGTACAAAACAAGGATAAATATGTATTTTTGCTTTCCTTTTATATCTCTCTCCTCCCAAAACAAAATAATACATTAAAAAAAAAAAAGGGAAATAAGATCTGAAAGCAAATTTGTAAAAATGGTAAAGTTCTAGTTAAAGAACACACTACCTCTTAGTATGAACATTCTTAAGCCAGTCAATCCACACAAATCCAAAAAACAATTCACAAGCTACAATTATATACATACAATAACCTTAAATTAAAAAAATCCTAAACTCACACACAAACAATCATCACCACCAACAATCTTAGATCCATGGCTGATCCACTGCTGATCTCAGTTTCAACCTTTCTCTCTCTTTGATCTCATCCAAGGAACCCATGGCCAAAGCTTCACTAAGTTTTGTTGTCTTCTCTCTCTCTTCATCTCACACACACACACCCAAACAATAGCCAACGATGATCTCAAATCGGATTGCAATGACTTTGTTTTTGCTTTATGGGTCTCTCTTTTTTTTCTTTTTCTTTTTTTGTGTGGCTTTATAGGTTGTGGGTTGATCTGATTTTGGCATGGTAGTGGTTGTTGATTTGATTTTGGCAGTGGTTGTGTGTTATGGTTTGTGATTGAGTTTGGGTTTTGAAGGTGGTTATGGTGATTGTTGATGGATGGGAGAGAGAAGGACGATAGAGAGAGACAAATCTGGCCATTTTGATAAAGATGTCAAATGACGAAGAAAAAGTTTTGGGCTTTTGGTTAATAGTTTCTACAAATTAGAGCTAACTTATGCAGACTATGTCAGAAAGATGGGAAAGAAGGCTTTGCTTGTAGGACTAGCATCATATAACACAAATATTACTTATAAGGCTGATTTTTTTTTTTTTTAGAAGAAAAATGGATAGAAGGGGGCGACTTGAGTTGGCATCTTCTATCTAGACATGACTATAGTGACACTTTACCTATTGGGCCCGGGCCTACGAGAGCAAGAGATTCGGATGAGCCATCTAATAAGGTTAAGAAATAGCCCAATTTGGTTCTTTATATTAGTTTTAGAAGCAAACCCAATTTTGCGCTGGGACAGTTTGTTGGGATTGCTCATACTATTGAGGCTTCCAACTATTCATTCATTTAGGTTGTTCAAAAGACCTTCAAAGACAGAACTCTATGTTGGAAGGAGTTTGTTATGGTGTGCCTATGATTACATTGCCTCTCTCTACTGAACAGTTCCTAAAGTTTCTGTGTTTTTGAAGTTATTTAGCAACTTTTTACCATTTTTACAAAAATGACATTTTTTGATCTTGTTTGCTTTTGTTTTTGTATGAATTTTTTGTCTTAAGAGGAGAGAGATATAAAAGAGAAGTAAAAATATTTATTTACTCTCATTTTTAACAAATATGAGTAACAAAGTTCTAACAGTTCAGATCTCAAGTGGGTAAAGTGTTAAGTTTTGAACCATAGATAGTAACATGAAAATGAACCTAACCACATGTAGGTTTACTGTAATTTGTCCTAAATTTATAATGTCTCTGGAAAAAAACTATTACAAATCCTATCTCAAAATTTCCTCATTTAAAATGCATGGGATTCCAAAACTCTCACGCTAAGTGCTACAAAAATTAAAGCAGCCACATTTTAACAAGTTAATAATAGCCTTTTGATTTCCTATAAACCCACATTAAAAAAAAAAATAATAAAAAAATAAAAATAAAAAGAAAGAAAGAAAAAAAAAGTAACCAAACTCTTGAGGTTTGTGACACACTTCCACGTCACTTTTTCGCGAGAGTGCTAACACAAAATCAGCATTTTCTTCTTAACATAGAGTAGATTTTATGTGACAAAATTCACCACAATTATTAAAGGCTATTAGTAGTTTTATATAAAGAGGGGGAAGGTTTTAAAATAGAAGATCTAAAAGTTGATACATAAAAGAAGATGTAAAAGTTAATTTTTGATTTTTACAAAACTTAGCTTTTAGATTTTCTTTTCCTTTGATTTTTTAGTTTTTTATATTTTGAGATGAGAGATACGTAAAGGGGTAGCAAAATACAAATTTACTCCTGTTTTTAATAGAGGTGAGTAACGGGAGATAAATGAAGTTAACCTTAAGTGGGTAAAATATCAATTTTTAAACAACAGGTAGAAAAAGTTTTTTTCAAGTAAATCACAGGTAAATAAAGTGTAATTTCTCCTAATATATATACACCTATATATTATTTTAAGAAAGGTAATAGAATTTTTTTAAGAGAAAAGTTAACGGATGCATTAAGATATCAGTTTAAGAAATATTTTTTTAAATTTCTTTTGAGCATATTTTTAAAAACTTTTTATGGAAAAGAAAAGGATAATCGACTTTTTGACATTTTTTTTAATATTTTTCATGCAATGGTCCATTAACAAATGTCCTAAAGGTATCTATTAAAATGAACATTTTTTTTAAAGATCCCATTTAAAAATATTTTCTTTTATATTTAACAATGAAAATATTAATAAATACTCTAAAAGTATTAGTTTAAAATTTATTTTTAAAAATATTTTATAAGAAATTGATAATTAATTTTATTGATAACTTTTTATATTTTCCGTTAAAAATGTTATCAAAACTTTCCTGGTTTACTAAAAATTGCAAGCCAATATCAAAACCACACGAAGATAGGTGATAAATTAGCTAGTCCAATATCTTAGCTCTTAGGGAGATTTTTGAGAACACTGAGCCTCCACCACACGAACAAAATCAAGAAAACATGACCAAACTCAGAATATATTTCTTCTACCATTAATCCTCAATGGCGATCCCATGTGCATCATCTCTGAAGATATTTCCTCTTTCATCGTTCTCTCGTTGTTTTCCTCCTAAACCTGATCATGATTCCTCCACCTTTTCTTCATCACCATCTCCATATGTCCCCATGACTCATTCTGAAAAGCCTTCCAAACTCATAAAAAACTCTTTCAACTCCTCCTTTCGCCTTTCATATCGATTCTCTGCTGTAGAAGACGAATATGATGATGATGACACCAGTGATAACTGTAGTTTTGACGAAGCTGTCATGCTCTTCAATGACAGAGAATACTATAAATGCCATGACTATCTTGAAGCTCTCTGGAATATGGCCCAAGAGCCTACCAGAACTCTTATTCATGGCATTCTACAATGTGCTGTAGGATTTCACCACCTCTTTAACCAGGTTGGTACTTCATTTGTAGGTTTAGCTTTATTAATTCATTGGTTTATTTTATTTTCTTTGTTCTTTTCTTTTTTTTTCAAAATTTGGCTATTGGGTTTTGATGGTTTGTGGTCAATTAGAACCATAAAGGAGCCATGATGGAGCTAGGAGAGGGACTCTGTAAGCTAAGAAAAATGAATTTTGTGAGTGGACCATTTCATCAGTTTGAGCAAGAGATTTCTGCAGTTCTTGATTTTATTTACCAGACCCAGATTGAATTAGCTGCCTGTGAGTGAGTCTATATCCATTTCTTTTTTTGGCTAATAAGTATATATCCCATTTCCAATGGTTTAGGTTTAAGTTATTATTGCAGCAGGCTTCCCATTAGATAAACAACAACATAAATAATAATCGTATGGTTGTGAGTCTTGTGACTAGTTGGTTAGAAATTGGGATTCATTTGGAATTCTAGCTCTTTTATTTATTTATCTTTTTCAAAAACAATAGGATTTTAACCAATGACATTCACTCTATAATCAATTTTGTTTATCATAAAACTAAGACATCAATTAATTCTTAGTATAGATGAGATTCGAAGTTTCAAACCCAAGTCCCTTATACAGTTGAAATTGTAGCTTTAAGGTCCTTCTTTATCAAGAGGAATGCAGTGAACATGAATATACACAAATTAGTTGTCTTCCTTGAAAACCTTGGCCTTGAATTCATTATTGTGTGTTTGTCTTAATTTATCAGAAACCACATAAAAGACCTGAACTTTATACAATGTTTCATAGTAGGTATTAAGTATTTATGTTTGCCAATTAAAGACTTGAATTAAATCATTTCAATTTAAGACCTCTATCTATTTCTATTAATCTAAACAGTAACAGAGCAGACAAAAGTGGAAAAACCATTTATTAAATTTTGCATTTCACCTAGACCCTTGTTAATAAATCAATTTGATAACCATTGATCAGAAAGAGTAGTAAAGAGGAAGTTTCACTAAGAGTGAGAAAGTGATTACCAATATTTTTAAACAATAAAATCTCAGAAGATTGAATTTATCAAACAAACTAAAAAGATTAAGGTGGACAGGAAAAAAAAAAGAAAAAAAGATTAAGGTGATTCAAATAAATAATTTTTTAAAAAAAATGAAGAAGAAGTCTTTCAAAATTTAGGGGGGTGGGTGGGAGTGGGGTGGAATGAGAACGAGTAGAAATTAAAAGATTGGGCTTTAATAAGTTGGCTGTATATGGTAAGATGGGCCAGGGTTACTACGGGCAATTCCGATTGTATTGAGTCAATTTGGGCTTTTTCTTTGTCAATCTGTGTCTAATCTTTGGTTTCTTCGATATGGGACTCAAATAAAACTGGAGCTTAAATGGAGAGTTAAAGATGGTTGATCTTGGTAATTAACCATTTTATGTTGTGTAATTAGCATTAACAGATGATATGAAGGAAATAGATAATTACACAATATATATATATATATATATATATATATTTATAGAGCATCTAACTAAATCGGATTTTGTTCTTACCATGTTATTTAGTCATAACTCAATGGAGAACCCTGCATACAGCCTAATTGTACAAACCTCAACTCCTTTCCACATCCTCCAAGTCTCAATAATGAATTCAAAGGCTCTTTTTTATTAGGGTTTTGATTATCTTACATCTACTATTTTACAATTTTTTTTTTTTTTTTTACATCCACTTTTATGTGTTAAAGTATGGACATTTCCCACATCAATTATGGATATGTTTGTGAAATAGTGAATATAATTAATTTTTTTTACATCCACTTTTATGTATTAAAATATAAACATTCCCACATCAATTATAGATATGTTTGTGAAATAGTGGATATATATTAGTGCTTAAGTACCATAAGAAAAGTATCTATTATCGTATATAGACCAAATTCAATGGCTATTCAGTGATTGATCCCTACAACAAAGGAAGAGCACCAATGATGTGGATTGTTGTGGTTGGGCTAACTAGGACACATTGTTGGAATTGCATGTTGACATATTACAATTGATACTCTCCTAACATTGTAACTAATCAATCTATGTTATTTTGTAGTAATAAATCAAACACTAATATCTTATTGGTATGAAGCAAATGGCTAATTATATTTCCTGGATTTTGACAGGCACTGATGATCTTTGTCTTACAATGGATCGATCAGAGAGATCATACCAACTTCTAGGGGGCTACGGCGCTGGACAACATCTATATAGTCTTCAAAGTGACCCTAATCAAATAGTGTACATTATGTTCTGCCCCCAGAGGTCTTATGGTACCAATATGGCACCAAGGGTAAAGCTTCCGATCCTTAATGCAACCAAAGAACACCTCCTAGCCTTCGAGTATAGATGAATTTATGCTAAAAGCAATCATGTAGTTTTTTTTTTTTGATAACAACAATTATGTAGTTATTGTAGATATTAGTTGGTTGAATGGGCTTAAGATTGGATCCCACTTGCAATAAGTTAAGAGTTAGGACATTTTATACTCTCACATCTGTTATTTCACATCCATTTTCATGTTTTAAAATGCGAACATTTTCATATCAATTGTGCATATTAATGTGTACAAAGTAGTGTATATAAATGATCACTCTTCTTTTGATTGAATATTGGAATCTATCATATTCTGCTCATCCATTTTAAATAAGCTTGAAGCTTTCTCTTTTTAAAATTCCATTTTGGATTAAGATTATTCTTCTTTGGATTGAATATTGAAATCCAACATATCGGAGTTGGTAGCCCATTTATTCTGATCCATCACTAAGAACCAACAAAGAATTGGTTATGCACTTAGGCTCCGCTATTTGTTGTGGATTTGGGGAATTAGAAATACACGGAAGCTACCATTGAGTATCCTTGCGAATCCGCCCATATGTGATAAATGCAAGCTATTTCATAAAGTTATGGCAAGACCTAAGGAGTCTAGGAAGGCTAATGGCTTTGAAGATGACAGGAGGGAGTCATGGTATTGCCCTTGACAAAGTTTTCCACCAACTTATTACAAGACATTATGAACATGCTTAACTCCTTTGCAATTTGGTCAGCAAACCATGTAATTAGAGACTCTAATCTTGTGGTCTTAGCAAGATGAGCCCCTTTGTGTAATCAAGAAGGAACTATCCTCATCTTGTCTATCCTTCCTTCTCCTCTCCTCCATCTCTCTTTGTTCCAAACATATCCTTATATGACGAGTTTCTCTTCCATTGCTCTTGGTGTCTTCTAGCCTGAATCAACAAACTATACTTATCTTTAAAAAGTTCTATTTATTTATTATACTATTAAAGTCCCATAAATTATTTTGGTTACTCTCGATAATAACATTCAATAAAAACACAACTTTTGTCACAATTATATGAAGTGGTCAATACTGTAAAAAAATATATATATATATATAGTGACTGTGAAAAAAAAAAAAAAAGTATTGAGTGATTATCCACCATCTATGGGCAATTATTCAAACAAGTTTTGAGTCGTGGAAAAAGTTGTATTGATCACCAAGTTGTGTCACAAGGCACAAAATTTCCTAAACGACTACACCTAGGAAAGCAAGCCAAGCCAAACGATTGCTCGTTTAACTACATAGCCCCGAAGCCATAGCACACCATCGGGCATCGACAGAAAGCACAGAATGGAGAGGCGCGAGAAGAAGAGCGAACACCGAAAGAGGAAAAGAAAACCCGAAAATAACAAAAGCCTTCAACTTCTTCAACATGCCGATGCTTACACCATCTTCTCTCTATTGCTCGCAGCAATCCACAACTCTGACACACCCAGTTCCCTCTCTTTGATCAAGAAATGCCTCATCAAACTCAAACCCACTTTTCTTTCACAGAACCCAAACCCCAACCCCATCCTCTCTTTGCTTCCATTCCTTCTCACTTCCAAGTAATCCCTTCAAAGCTTTCATCTTTTTGATTAAATAACACGAACCCATTTCAAAATTTTGATATTTCTTCGAGTTTTTTGTTGCAGAAGTGATCTTTTCGATTAAATAAAGCAACCCCATTTTGAATTTTAGCTAATTGTTTGAGGTTTTTTTTTTTTTTTTTTTTTTTTTTTTTTTTTTTTGTTGCAGAAGTGCAGAAATAGTGTGTTACAGTGCTGAAATTGTGGGGGCATTGTCTCTGTACTCGCTGGAGTTGAACGAACAGGTTGGTTTGGATGGTGAGATTGTGAAAAGTTTGGTCTTGGCATTGGGGAGTTGGAAGAAAAGGAGAGTGTTGATGGCTGCCTGCAATGCTGTTTTGGATATGGCGACAACCCCAGTTGCTAGGCAATGCCTGCTGAGGTTTTTCGCTTTGGAGAGTCTAATGTGAGTGTCTATTTGAAGTTTTATCATGTTTTTACTAGTTGAGTAGTTGTTGTTTCCTTTCTTCTAATTGAAAATTATGATATTGCTGGTTGGTTTGCTTGATAAATGAGGAAACGAATTTCTTTGATCACACCCATTTGCTAAAAACTGTTTTTGTTGTTGGTAATGTGAGGAGGATATTGCCTTTAATATACATTTATTTTATAAAATTAGATGAATGGTTAAAATTTAGTAGAAATGGTACATACCAGAAAAAGAAAGTGTGTACCATAGAATGACCCGCGATATAAATGAGGAAAATAAATGAGGATCTGTTTTTTAGAATTATGGTATCTGGTCTTTGGTTTCTCAGTAGTAGGAAAGACTCAAGTGGATTAATTCAAATTGTTTTTTTTTTGGGTTATTTCAGTGTATGCTAAAACAAATTAATTACAATGGTTTCTCTATATTATCAATATGAAATATGCAAGTATATTTTTTTTTTTCTTTTTAATTTTATAAATTTTCAAAGATTTCAATTCCATTGTGGTGTTTTGGTGGTGATATCCATATTCATGTCATTTGCTAATTTATAAATTATCAAAGATTTCTTTGCTTTAATCTTGTTTGTTACTAGAATTTTTTTCTTAAACCCTTCTTCTACATCATACTGAAGGCCTGGCCTACATGAAGATGTAAGCAGACTTATGTCATGTTTGTTGCTAGAATTTCTTCTTCAACCCTTCTTCTACGTCATCATGAAATGAAGGTCAAAGTTATGATTGAGGGTTGTCAAGAGCCTTGTAGGTCAGTGGAATTATCCCGTCTCCTTTACAGGGAGAACCAAGGTTTGAACACCCCCCCCCCCCCCTCTTCCCCACATATTATAAAATTTAATAAATAAACAAAGAAGAACTTATGATTGAGGGTTAAAGGTTGAAGTTCCAGAATCTAATGGTTCAATGCATCCAGATGAATTTTTGAATTGGGCTACTTGGGTTGAGCAATTTAGTGGATGGAAGGAGTTACCTAATCACAAGAAGGCCAAATATGTTGTAATCAGGCTTCAAGGACATGCTATAACCTGGTGGGTTTTCAGACTGTGTGAGAAAGAAAGGGAAAGGGGGTTGATAATTTGGAGAAGATGAGGGAAAGAATGCCCCAAAAATTCCTTCCACCAGACTATGCCCAGAATTTTCTTTTCTAGTTTTATCGTATAATCCAAGGCATGAGAAGTGTTGAAGAGCATACAACTGAATTTATGAGTTGCTTTCATGAATCAAATTCATGGGAATGGAGATTCAGGTGATTGTAAGATACATCACAGGGTTGAATTCACATGTTTAAGAGAAAGTTTGTTCTCATGGTTTGAGTTAATGATATTACCAATTAGCTTAAGGCCTGAAGAAAGAGTAAGAATGATGTCAAAAAGGCTGGAAAAATGAGATTTTTTAGCGAACATACAATATAGAATCAAGAGATTATGTCAAGGAGCAAGCAACAATTAATTATGCCATGGGGGTAAAAGAGTACAAGCTTTTCTAAAAGGAAAGGGTGAAAGCTTGAAGTGTTTCGGGTGTCCAAAGCCAGGTCATAAGTCACATATTAGTCCACAAAGAGTTATGACAAGTGAGAAAGATGAGTTAGAAGTTATGACAAGCTTCATTGTCCTGTTACACATTCTTTATGGTCCTTCATGCTTCAGGCTTTTGGTGTGCATTGGGTTATGCCAAGAACGACGGCGGGTTTGTTATCTTGCTGGTATCAATGGCTTGGGAAGCACAACTCGAATATTTGGAATTTGATTCCAGGGTGCTTAATGTGGATTGTTTGGTTGGAACGTAACCGTCGCTCCTTTGAGAACATGGAGAAGACGTTGGATGAGTTAAAGATTTTATGCAAGCGTAGTCTTTTTGAGTGGGCTCGTTGTTGGGGCTTTACTGATTCTTCGTCTCTTTCAGAGTTTATGTTTTCCCTTAGTTTATCTTTCTAATATCCTTAGCTTTGGTTTTTGTTGTTTGTTTTTTCTGTTTCTTGTTGTTCATCATCATGAACTACTTGTACTTGTATTTTTCCTCATTTATATCATTTCTCTGATTACTTATCAAAAAAGAAAAATGAAAAAAGTGAGAGTAAAAATTAGGAACTCACTTGCGCTGGCACCAGCATGGCTTTACTGGTAAAGGGCACTGACATTTTGAAGGGTCTTAATCTTAAACAGAATGACATAATTGTCTGAACTTGAGGAAAGGTGAAAGGTAAATATTGCAACAGCATCATTAATTCAGGAAGTGGAAGTAATTTTATCTCCAAAGACCTTGTTACAACATTGAACTTGAAATTGGGGATATCCTAAATCTTATTCTGTGAGTTGGTTTGCTGTCCTAAACCTTATTTCATGAGTTGTTTTAAAAGGAGAATTGAGCTAAAGGTCACCAATAGGTGTTTCATGTTTGCTTGAATTTTCAATTGGTAAGGATTAAGGCATATCTTGACATAATCAAATGTGATGTTCTTCCCTTAGAAACATGCCATATGATTTTCTGTCAACTGAGGGAGTTTGGTAGAGATGTGATACATGATGGTAGAGACAATATTCATTTACTTGAGAAAGATTTTTAAAGAATCCAGCTAGTTCTATCCCAATTCTAGGAGAAGTATGGGCAGGTTACATCTAACTTTTCAGTGCCACATGTGCAAGTGAAAAAGGAAGAATATTTCAACAAGCAGAAGACTATGATGACAAGGAACTACAAGAAGCCTCACATTAAAAAAATTTGGGTTTTAAAGGGGCAAGAATCAGTGAATTCTTTGAAGATGCATACAATATAGAAGCTTGAGGACTATTTTTTCACAAACCTGAGAGGAATTATGCATCAAGCTCTACAATTGTTGCTAAAACTAAGAGACCATTCTTCTCAGGTCTCGTGTCAGTCAAAAAAGAATTCAATGAAGTTAATGTCTAAGTAATAAATGAGTCAAGGAAATCTCACATCTTTTTTGGTAAAAGAGTGTATTGATGTTTGTGTTTCCCTTTTATCTCAGAGAATAAGACTCTGAATTACAGAGATACTCTTCAGTCTATTTAAGGGTCTCAAAGGGCTGTTCCTAAAATATTTACTCTGGTCTGAGTTTTATTTTTAAAAGGCTGAGGCCTAGTTCCCTATGAAGTTTCTATTTTATAGAAGCTTGGCTTTATCTTTGAACAGAAAGCTATTCAATCAAGATTTGGGACCGCTTTTCATTGTTCTCCCAATTTTCTGCCAATACATCAACTTTATTTTTTCACCAGTTTTGAGTTTGTTAGGTTTTCTGATACAAATAAAATCAGTGGCCTTTTCGGCTGCACCATTTCAGGTGGTAAAAACTAAAAAGGGAAGAAAATAGAGGTTTACAGGATTGTTCTCTTGCTGTAAATATTAATCTGTGAACAGTGCACCGAGAAGAAGAAAAAAAGAAAGAAAAAGCCTAATCATTCATTTATTGTGTTGACTTTAACTTGATATCTTAGTAGTTGGTATATCTTGAGGGTTTATATTGAACAAACAGATAAATATCCAAATATGCATTAAGAGTTCCCAAAAAAGATTTTAAATTTCCCTTCTACCAGTTAAACCCTCTCAAAGGGTAGTTTATTAGTGCATATCTCCATTGAGTCTTAACCCAAATACATTTCTTTGCCAAATGACAAATATACAACTTTAGTCCTCATTTTATTTTTTGCATTCATTGAAAGCACATTATTTTCTCCCTCAAGTGGGTATGGGTGAAAAACTCTCCAGTTTCTGCAACTTAAACATCCACCACCGCTGAACACCTTTAATTATCATCTGCAAATTAAAAGATAAAAGGGTCTTGGTCTGGAAGAGGTTCAACTGGTGAATAATGGGATTTTGGTGATTAGTCATGCAAATGACTTCTTGGCATTTTGTTACGAGTTTGCTCATGTATTAGTTGAACTCTGGGTTTTAGTTTTCCTTGATGCTATTTATTTGATGTAGGAAAAATTTGGATATTTTTCCATGTGTGCTTATGGTGGGTTTAGGGTTATGAGGACTTTTGGATCTAGAGTTTAGAACTTGTTGAAGAAAGGGTTATGGGGTTTTATTAGGAATTAAAAGATGGTTTCATGAGTTACTTGATTGCAATTTGGTTGAAGAAAGTATGAGGGTTTTTAGGGTAATACAACCTAAGGTAATTAGGATCTCCTAATGAAAGATTAAATTTTTCTCAAAGAAATTACAACCTAAGATACTTAGGATCTCCTAAAAAATTCTAGACTCAACTACCAAAATCCCTTACTTCACAGGAATTGTTAAAATCACAATTTTTCCCCTTGCTACAAAGTTGACCATTACCTATCAAATAAAATTGCAAATAAAAAATTGTTTTAACTATAAGACATGCATAACTAGACCTTTAAAATGTGCAACTTTTACTTTAATTGGACTTTACACATGGGTCCCATAAAATAAATATTGAATGGGCAAATTTGTGAAGTAATAACAAATCAATCTTTCATGGCCACACCATAATGTCTCACTAATATTAGTTGTTTTTGGTGTGTAGGAAACACCTAGACATATTAATCATCTGTAACTTTCTTGATCTTTATGATTATTTCTTTCTTCCAGTGATTTATTACTTGAGTAATGAATTGTCATGACACTGAATTTACTGGGCCATGAGACTTGACAAATTAAAGGCTTGTGTTGACATTGGTTCTTGTGCCATTTTAAACCATGCTGAAAAATAAATGGCCTCTCTGCAGGTTTAGCATCTTATCTATATAGCAGAATGAATTTAGGTTTAATATCTGATGGTATATTTGGCTAATGAGCTCTAAAATGACGCCTCCTTCCCTTGTATGAGCAAGGTGGAGGGTGGGAGTGCATGTATAATACCAATAAAAAAACTGATAGTATATTTGGTAATTTGAGTTAAGGCATTGAATAATTTGACTTAACTTTCAGTTTTCATTAGGTCTGGATTCCTTCAGGTTCCTAAATCTTCAGTGATGCAAGTATATCTAT
This sequence comes from Quercus robur, assembly GCF_932294415.1. Lineage (NCBI taxonomy): Eukaryota > Viridiplantae > Streptophyta > Magnoliopsida > Fagales > Fagaceae > Quercus > Quercus robur. Next base: position 11,081,737 of record NC_065544.1, on the reverse strand, counting down.
GTACTTTGGATGATGGAACTGTAGATGATGGAAGTGTTGCCTGTCTCAAGATCGGGTTTGAGGATGATGAACTTCCAGTGTTACTTCTTACTGCATCTATAATTCTCATTAATTCCTGCAACATTGAGCTATTGGGAAAGATCCCAAGAAACCTCTCCGAAACTTTCTTGGCCTTTTTGAAAAATCTATGGGCTGAAGTGCATAATCAAATATTGCTTGCCAACACCATGAAGTCTAGCCAAGAGGGACAGTATGTTATGAGTAACATTAGAGTTAATAATCTGGCAGAAAGCATCTTTAGGCTTTCTATCAATAGTAGTGAAGTTGCAACAACTCTTCCTGTTGAGGTTGTTAAAAGAAGTATTTTTGGTTTGACTAAGTCTAGTTTTGAAAATTTCATGTTAAGTCATTGGGAGGTATCACCCTTTCTCATAAGAAAACTTTCGAGGGCTTTAAATGAAAAAGATGATGTTTTTAGTTCATTTATAAAGTCTCTAGGTTTGATTGAAACAGATCCTTCTTTTCTTTCTTCAATCCTTCGAAATTTAGTTTCTTGTTTTCCTATTGCTTCAGATGAACTAGATGTCCTTAGTTTCTTAAAGGAAGTGAGAAATATATTGGGTTGTCCTATAATCTATCAGCAGGACATTCGAGTTTTAAGAACAGAAAGGAAAACGAAAAGAGAAGTGCATTTCTTTCAGGAGAGTCTGGACTCTTGCTGCAAAAAAGATTGTCAATTTTTTAACATTGACGATTTTTTGAAATGTGAAGAAGCATATAAAGAAGGTTATACAGTTGCTCTTCGTGGCGTGGAATTTCGCTTCAAGTGTATTGCTGCTATTGCAAATGGATTAGCATCTATTTTTGGTCAACCATCTGTAGGTGTCAATATGTATTTGACACCACCCAATTCTCAAGGGTTGGCTCGTCACTTTGATGACCATTGTGTGTTTGTTTTCCAACTTTTTGGAACTAAACAATGGACAGTTTTTTCTCAGCCGAATGTGCAGTTACCTCGCCTCTATGGTCCTGATAACCTACATGATGCAGAGGTTGAGAATTCAGTGACCAAGTGCCGCAAAATTTTGCTGAAGGAAGGTGATATTTTGTATATTCCCAGAGGTGTTCTTCATGAGGCATGTACAGATAATGGTGGTCCCAATGAGTCCGCTGCATGTTCCTTACATCTTACACTTGGTATTGAGGTTGAACCTCCTTTTGAGTAAGTAAAAGTTAATTTTTTTTCCTCTCTAGTTCTCTTCCAAATTTGGTTCTAATGATTTAACTGGTGATGGTTTCTCAGTCATTATATGTGGGAAGCTGTGGCTTTTCTTGTGGATATTTTGCTTTATGTTCTACTTTTCAAGTTTAGGTGGGTTGCTGAGTATCACGAGGCTGATTTTAGATTTGACAGATGATAATAATTCTGTGTTGGACTTATCAAAAAAAAAAAAAAAAAATTCTGTGTTGGATTTTTGTACAACCTTTCTAATTCCTCAGCTAGACAAATCATTCTGCAAGGGAAAGAAACATAGTATATTTGGACACAAATGGATACATTATTTGAATGGTGTGACACATAAATATGCACTAGCTTAACACTTATCAAAAAAATAAATATGCACTAGCTTAACATAATTGGTAATTTCTCAGATATATCAATTTAAATCCTTAAGAACACCAGTAATTAACATCACATCTAGTATATATACTGGATTTCTTTTGTCCTCTACTGCATCCTGAAATAAATATGAAATAAATATTTTCAATGCAATGCTTCTTTTATAATTGTGTTCTTAACCATTCAAATAACATTAACTTCTTTTCCCTGAGTATTTTAAAACTTTACTGAGAACAATAAGGCAATCAGCATAGGCCTGTCACTAAGTAACCCAATCAAGTATCATGGTTGTATTTAGCATATCACACCACACTGATAATACTTTTGATTGAAATGTATATGACATAAGTATATGCCATACTTTTCTGAGCTTGATTTAAAAGGAGCTTGGAACACATCACACTTAATTACAGGAAACAGTTATATAGTTGTGGAACTACACATTATTTTTCTGTTCATTTGTTTATTTTTTTTGTTCTTCTTTCCGTTTTCATAGACATTTCAGAAAGAAAAGATCCAAATTTTTTATCAACAATCTACTTTTTTTTTTCTTTTGAGAAACAACAATCTACTTATTGATATCAATTAATGCATATCTTATACAAATCCTAATTTATTTACTAACTGCAAAGTATGAAAAAGATGATGGTCTACCCATTATTTTTGGGTAAATAAACACAATTCCTGCCTCTTTCATAATAAAGTTAGTGTTTTGTTTTCTATATACTGTTCTATCAATTAATTTTTTATTGAAAAAAAGGCGAAATGATATATGATATGACAATAAATGATTTCAATGAACAGGAATTTATGCTCTTATGTGATTTATGATTCAATAACTATTGATGTTGTGGGGGCAAAAGTGACCCTTGGTTACTTTGCTACGGTCACATGCTTATATTTTTCTCCTGGTAGACATTATACATGATTCATTAGATATCTCTGGTCATTACGTCATATTGGGTCACTCTGTTTGGTGACCATGCTTGGATTCCAAAATAATCAATCAATGATTGAATTGCTTGAGCCTGGATGTCGGTATCCCTATCCATTTAGATATCAACAGTCATCTTTGACTGATTAGCATTGTCATGTCCATTGGTCCACTCCACAAAAAAGGATTCAATTGGATTGGTCGTCAGTCAATTCATGGATCTAGGCTCTTTTTAACACATGGGTTAGCCCATCTATTGCAATCCAAACACTATGAACCACCAACACTCTCATGAATGACAATATTAAAGGACTACTTACCTATAATTAAATAAAATGCCCCCCAACTCTTAGTGTTCTCGTTACCAAATGCACTCCCTCCCCCACCATCTCTTCCAAGAAAAAAAAAGGAAAAAGAAGGAGAAAAAAAACTCTTTGCTGAGTGTATGTTTGTGGGACCATTTTTAATTTTACTTTCTGCTTTATAAGTATCTCATTATTCAACTACTCCTCAGAAGCATCCATCTAGAGGTTGCTTTTGAATGTTCATTGATGCACATCATTATTCATTTCAATGTTTTTTTCTCAAATTCTTTATACGGATCTTGGTATCTTCTTAATGATTAGAATGATAGAGTAAAAAGCTGAGAACAGTGCATGTGGGCTGACACATGTCCTTGACCAAGCTATGTCATATAGACATTTATATGTCTATGAGACATAGAGACAGGGTTTAGGACCCAATGTTTTTGGAAAGCTGATTTATGGTCTGCCTTTAAAATTTAATAGGGTAATAATCAAGCATATGCCAATCATCTCCAAGATGTTATAGTGATCTACTTTACATAGTATATTGAAATGGTCTGCATTATTTGTCTGTTTTTACCTGTGTACATGTGACGTGTGAGTTTATTTGTGTAAAGTGATAGGATTTGAATTTATTTTAGTATAGGCTAATTCACTTATGGTTATATTATTTAAAGGATTGACATAAGTGAATTTAGAGGTCAACTGTGCTTGACAATGTGAAATCATTTATACTTGTGCCCACAAATGATTTGTTCATAGAAAGTTTGCTATGATATCACTTTCAACCACGATTAAGATCAAAACAGACTTACGGCTACTAATTATTAAAAATAAAAATTTAAACACATGAAGCAAAATAAAAGTGTTGGTCTTGATATGATTAAGAGCTGGATTTGATTTTACATTTAAGGGGTTTGTAAGATTACATTTCTTAGAATAAAGGTTAAAAATTAATTCATCCTGTCCTATCAGCTGAATGTTTTGGAGCAAGTGGTGTTTATTATGGTATTTGAGTGGGAGGTTGTGAGCTTTGAATCCATCTCCACTCTACCTCCTATTTAAAACTTAAAAAATTCTGTGTTGGGTCCCACTTATTGAGGGGGACTTTGAGCCCACAGGGATGTGTTAGAATAATGGTTAAGTGTGCACCCTTTCCAATAGGCTTAAGCTTTTTGGACAAATTGTAGTTTATTAACATTGAACTTGAATGTGCTGTAAAATATAACTGTGCTTTATCATCCCTATATTGATTCTTTTATTTAACCTAGGTGGGAAGGATTTGCTCATGTTGCGCTTTGTTGCTGGAACCAAAGGCAACCTCACGATGCCCCTTCTTCTGAGTCTGTGTTAGAATTTCTTGATGTTATTTCTGTGAATCTCTTGCATGTTGCAATTGGGCAAATAGGAGATTCTGATCCTACCTTCCGGAAGGCTTGTTTGGTTGGTGCAATGTCTTTGCCATCAGACACCAGTTATAGGCTTGATCAGAATCAGAAAACCATTTTCAGTCACTTGATTAATAAGATCGATACAGAGTCCGGGTTTTTGGATTCTCTGAGGACTATAGAAGTTGCAATGCAGAAAAATGAAGATCCCTTTCAACGGATCAGATGGCTCCAGCTTCTCAATGCAGATGGAGAAACCACTGGACATGATTGGAATTTTTCTTTTATGGAGGCCTCTAAGTTATTCCCTTTATGCGTTGAACACAAAGACAAGGCAGAGGAAGCATTTATGCATGTAAAGTCTAGGTTTTGTGATGAGGTGTCATTTGGGGATGTATTAGATTGCTATAAATTGCTGCTTGAAAAGTACAGGAAGGCCAGAAAGCAATATATGAATGGAATGATTTCACTGCAATGCACATCTTGATTTCTTTTACCTATGTTTCAAACTTTCTTCTTTGATGTTGTGCACTTTTTTCTTCTTCTTTTTTCCTCTCTCTCAACAGGTTTCGCTGCTTTCCTTAGGTAAAGGAGTGTGTCCAAAGGCAGCCAATGCCGTTGGCAAAGGTAGTTTATTACCTCTCTGGCCAAAATAAAAACAGAATGTTCTTGCCCTCCTCATTACCTTCTTATGATCTGATATCTGATTATTCTGATAGGACACTTCCCTATTGAAATTTTGAAAATGGTATTAGGACGTTTATTATGTTGAAAGTTGTTTTTGTAAGCTACTGGACACAAAATTCATTGACTTATGGCTGCACTAATTCTGTCACTTGAGAAAAATGGCAACGGTACATTGTTTCATTGAACTTAAAGAAGATGAAATATTAAAGTTTGTCTGTTTTGGGCAAAATGTTATATTGTTGCAAGGACACTTTGTGCAATGTTTGGATGAGAAGATTTTTAAGTGAGATTATATTCAAAGTTGTCATTTGAGAATTTTCAATATTGATTTTCCTTGTTTGGATTAATAATACAGCTGTTTCATAAAATTTGTAGGTTTTTGAACTTGGGATTTTCATCTAAATCTATATTCAAATATCATAATGGTTCGTTTGAATAGAACTATTGAAGTATTTGAACTTTTGAAGAAAAAGGATTTGAATATCAGTCAGTTTTATTGGTTTTGAATAAAGTCTCAAAAGTACAATTTTTTCCATTGATAAATTTCATGGAAGGGTTCAAACCTTATTGATATTAATATGTAGATAAGAAATTATTCAATGTAAGATGTCATTTTAAATTCATAACACTGACTTTAATTTACAAACTTGCATAGATAAAGTGCACAAAACAATATCCTATTTCAAGGTGGGGGAAAAAACAATATCACTAGTAAATACTTTTGTCTCTACTTTTTTAATCTATTCAAACATAATACACAACTTCCTCATAAAAGAGAATAAGCAGTCTTTTAAGGTTTAGGGTGTCTAGGAGTTGGAGTTGGATGTGTTGTCACCCCATGGTAATCAACTTGGTAGACAAGCTCATCTAAATTGTACCCGCTGCTTGTACTTTTCTTTGCCATGGAACCTTCTTGGATGGTAGATCCTTTCATCTCTTTACCATTCTGCATTTCACAGACCATTAAGGCTTCTTGTACTATGATTCAAATGTAAACAAATCAAGGTAGAGTAGTGGAATGAAAAGCTGAAGATTGCATTTGATGTAAGAATTTAAAATCAAGGGATCTAAGTAGCAATTTTTAAGTATAATTTGCTTGTTAATACATGGTTCTTTTGAGCAATAAGAAAAGGGCAAGGTTTAGGTCCAATACATTGGAGCATTAGATCCAAATCATGTTGATAAGAAAAAAACAAACGAATTGTTTCAATAAATCATTTGTGTTGACTCTGAAACATACGACACATAAATAATTCAAATCTATACGTTAGTAAGGTTGAAATCCGACAATAAATTTATCAATTCAAAAATTAATACTTTTTATATATTTCATTCAATTCAGTTCAATTAAATATTAAAATAGGAAACATTATCTTCCAATGTTTCCATTCCAATGAATCTAAACAGAATTTTGGTTCTCCTTTTCATAGTTTCAAAGCCACTAGTACTAAATCATCCTCCACTATGCTAAATTGAATGGTATTATTAACTTGTCAATGTTGAATTTTTCTAAAATTATATTGAGTGTTATCAATTTAAACTTTAAATGATGTGACATTCTATATAAATAAAATCTTAACCATAAAATGAACCCATTTCCTTTTGAAGTGGAAATGATCATGTTTGTGAAAACAATTAGAACCATATCTACATCAAATAATTTCATCATGCTTCTTTTGACAAACCATTTGAAACACTAAACATCAAGAGCGAATATATAACTTGCCTTGATTTTGTGGTATTTGTGCTTGTCATGAGTCATATACATGCTCAGTTTCCTCACGGGCTGCCTTTCTTGGAGTAAAATGGTGGAAGAGGAGGTGCTGATAGTCAGAGGGAAGAGGTACAAAATGGTGGTAAGGACACACAAGAAAATTATATAAGAAGAAGATTTCATTATTGATATAGCTAAAATATAAACTTCCTAATACTTAGTGAGTAAAATAGGCAGAAATCTTAGCCAAGTATATATAGAAGAGCAAAACATGTGAGAGAGGGGGAGAGAGAGAGAGAGAGTCTATTATTGCTTAAAGGGGCTGGGGAAACATGTCTGAGCCCATGCCTATGATTCTGATGCTAATGAAAATGAAAGAGAAACAAGGCCAACCCAAAACTCTGAGCCCTACTGAACACAAGCAATGTCCCATGCTCTTTCCAAATCAACTCTCTTGGGGGACTCCTGATGTATTAAAGTGGACCAATTCATATTCACCTTTGGGCATTGTTTGGCCAGGTAAATTGAAAAAATTGATTTCATGTGCATGTTCCATGACAAACAAAACCGGTCACTGTTAAATCATTGATCAATGTTTTGTCCTCATCAATATGGACTCCACTGGGTTATGTCATCTTTTGGCAGCCTCCCTCTCTCTCTTTCTCCATGTGCTCTCCATTTTATTTGAAATGAATTCATTTCATATTTAAAATTTATTTTATAAATCTGACAATGTATAGAATATTACATTTCAATCCAAGCATTGACCCTTGGCAATCTTGCAAAGTGCACTAATTAACGAAGAATCTAATGGGTCACATTACATTGAGAAGTAACAAAAACTAATAAACAAATACTTCTTTAATTGAAAGTGGTTCAACTCCTTAAAAAAGTTGGTCAAATGATTCAAATGCAATAATAAAACTCAACCTTAACCCCAATGCACTTTAAAACTTGTTAACGGGACTTTTTTTTTTGGCAATTATTATCAATCTTTACATATTTTGAGAATTTCTCTTTCTAATAATGTTGTTATATCATATGAAAGGAGTATGAGATTTCCTATGTTGTGTGCAAAATCTTATGTGCTAGCCGTACAAATGACTGGTTTCAATATTCTTTCAACGATGCCAGGGCCCATTGTGCATTTTCACTGTCAGCAATAGTGGCCTGGAATTACGGATAGATTGAACATAATATGGCATCATGAGAGATGGGAGAAAATATTATTGAACTATAGCTGAAGCAGGCAAATCCTCCCCCAACAGAGTCTAAAATTGTGGATTCTCTCTTTAAGACAGATTGAACTAACAAGTATTTTGTTTTTAGCAAGCTTTCAAATTTGTTATATAATTCTAGTATATGTTCATTGAAATTAATTTTACCTTGAGTGCAAGAAAACTAATCCTAATCTTAGACTGCAGGTAATCCTTACTTTGTAGTGTAAGTTTTATAACCTTAAGTTAGCTCATGGTTAGTTTAAGATTAGCAAACAAACGAGTTTTTTTTTTTTCTTTTTTTGACTGTGAAGATAGAAATTTAATTGAATATTGGGGTTGAAAAAGACCCCCATTAAGTATACAAAAGACAAGGACTAATAACCAAAGCCTCCCCGTGGCATAAGGATACAAAGCAAGCAAAAGTAAAAGGAAGCTATAATGGTCAGGAGCTGAACACGTAGTTTGATTAGTCTCAGTTCACTCTAATATCACGATTTAACTTCGTTTACAAAGAATTATAGGTCGGTAATTGCCTCAATGAAGCGTACTTTACTAAATTAAGTATGTTGATGCAAAGTGCAGTAAAGGTAAGACAAAATTAAAGACAACAAATTAAACTAAAGATGTTACATTGTGACTTTGTGAGGCAAAAATTATAATAAAACAACTACCATCGATGCATTTAAACTACAATAATTAAAATAAAATAACTTGCATTAACACATCAATCAGATAACAGAGTATCCTATTCTAAGAATAACAAGAGTACTGAGTATAGATGTGAGTGCTTGTGTCTTTTGCTTGCAATGAGAGTCTCCATTTATACTTGAAGTTTCGATGATTATCTTTAATTATTTTTAGAAAAAAATATTTTGTGTCAAATGTGTACAAAAATAACTACCCACTAACATGAGTGAGTTCGTTATTTTTTACTGACATGTCTCAAACTTAATAGATTTTAATATCGTTAACATGGTATCACTTGATGCCAAATATCTTCTCGTTACTTAGGCCATGGGGCATGTCATCCTTAATCTATTAGGAAACTTGTCAGCCGTCCTATCTTCCTATCCAATTTAGGTGCTGACTTCTTTGTTTGAATTTTGCTTTGCTACCTGCATCCTTCATAGAATAATGCCACATGTTAACCATGATGATTTCGAGCCTTTTAAGTAGTTAGGCCTCTCTCCACATGTTGTGTTCCCTTGAATGATGACACTTGTAATTTCATTTTAGTACTAACATTAATAATTTACATAGGATCTTTAATTTCTTGAAAAATTATAGAATTTTGGGAATAAAATGAATGTATACTCTTCATCTCACATGAAAATTGAATCTTATCATAAATTTACTTAGTCAAATCCACTATTATGTGAGAAGAGAAAATACACATTGTCATCGGTTAAAAATTGTTTTTTCCAAGCTTTTTAAGCAGTTAGGCCTATCTATGTGTGTTGTGTCCATATAATGACACTTGTAATTTTATTTTAGTACAAACGTTAATAACCTACATAGGAGCTTTTTAATACTTCGGAAAATTATATACTAATATTTTGGGAGTACAATAAAGGCATACTCCCTATCTCACATAAATAGTGAGTCTCACCATAAATTTACTTAGTCTCACCATAAATAGTGAGTCTCATAAATTATTCTATAATTACGTAATTCTTCGTGTAAGCCAGTCAAGGTTGCTTCTGTAACCATCTTTCTATTCAAGAAATGCAAAGGTGTTTAAATGCAAAATCTTATCAGATAGGCCATTTTGCATTAAAATCATAGAGTTTGCTCCTGGGAAAAAAAAAAAAAAAGTTCTTAATTCCCTCAGTAACATTGGTGGAATATTTCTTTTCTATGTCGAAGGAACAGTAGTTTTTTCTGTGTCTTTAGGATTTTGTGCTATGTTTTGTTTTTGTCTGTGTTGGTTGTGTTCTGCAGTCATTCTGCTGAGTGTTTGCGTTGTGGTTTGTACCGTTTGTATCTTGTATCTGGTTTTAGTATAATTTAACTTATTCTTTAAAGACAAAGCTACTTCAAAATTCTTTCTTGTCAATCAAATAACACTTTTAACGTACCTACATTTGTGGGCGTTTTTACAACAAAGTTTAAGAAGATAGGGCCAAACACTAATTGGCACCCTATGAAGGCTCTGTCTCTTACATTTATATACATCTTAGTACCTTGATATTTTTGGGTTCGATCATACCAACAGTAATACATCGGATTCCATCAGAGCACCTCAATGTTCACACAATTTAACTAGTAGATTTCAAGTGGCCCATTTCTGGGATGGGTGCAAGAGTGTGAAGACACTAATTTTTCAACAATTAGCGTAGGTACACATTTTTTTTTTCAAAACAATGAAAGTGATAAATTGTGAATGATAAAAAATAAATTAAAAATAAAATCAATATACCACCTCCTAAAAAATGTTGTGTATATAATATTACTATTTTCAAAAGATAAGTTGGAGCAATTCCAATGAATCTATTTTATATATAAATATATATTATAGAATATTGTTATTTTTCAAGTTTTAATGTTTTATGAAAATGAAAGTTCTACTTATTTATTAATTTATTTTCATAAATTCACACTTCTGAGAAATAAGTAAATAAGTTAATTTATTTTCCTGTCACTACTATCTTTTTTTTTCTTTTTCTGAGAGAGCCAGTCACTACTAAGTACTAACTAATGTGCACAAGTTTCAATTTTTCACTAGAAGTAAGAACTATGAAGTAAAAAACATGTTACATAAAGATTGACCCGAACATACAAGTATTTTTCCTATGCGATTTGTTTTCCAAATTGGTTTTATAATGCTTAGGAGGCTTTTTTTTTTTTTTTTTCCTAAGTAAAAGAATGAAATTATATTACAATAAATCTAAGGTTGCACCTTTTCACATACCTTTTTTTAAAAACTTTTTTATGTGATTGACTGTGAATAATGTAGAAAAAATAATGGGTCCACATGAAAAAAGTGACATACAACTGAGAAATGGTGTAATTTTAGAATATCTCATCATATTTTTAAAAATAAAAATAAAACAGAAAATACCCAAAGGGACAAGCCCATCTATAACAAGAAGAGAATGGCAGAAGAGGGTGGGCCTTTCGGTATTACAAGAGATAACCCAGATTGCAATAAAGTGGGCCGAAGAGTTGGCCTGTCTTCTACAAACAGAATAAAATAAAATAAAAAAGTCACAAAAATCAAACTGAGAAAAGGTTCGGTTTAATGGTGATGATAACATTGGAATAATCCCAATCAGCTTCAAACGTGTTGTTGATGGCAGAGATGACCACTGCACTTACTGCAAATTTTGAAAATAAATAGTAAGAAAAAGTAGTATTTGAAGAATATAGAAAAAAACAAAAAAATATTATGTTTCCACCATTGGACCTTCGAGGTCACAAGTTTCAAATCTTGCGGTCCACTTATTAATTTATTTTCTTAAATTCACACTTCTAGTTTCAATTTTCTAAAAAAATATTTTATTCTATAGAAGAAAGTGGTAAAATTTACTGTCCAAGACTCCAAGTATTGTAAAAAAATGTGAGAGTTTTATTAAGTTTAATATACAGAGTTCCAGATTCTCCATTAATACTAATAATTATTAGTATGAACAGAGTATCTGTTGTAAGCAATATAATAAATGCTGATACGGCTTCCTTACTTGGAAACCCATATAACACACATTCTAACTTTATTGTAATTGAAATGTCTTTGGATTTTTAAGAGGTTTAAATAATTTTCCTCTTTTGGAGTGGCAGATATAAATACTTGACACATTTCTTAAATTAATTTGGTTATTTACCATATAGCTTAACATGATATGATTTTTTTTTTCTCTTTTTTTCTATGAAATTTGAAAATTATGGTAAATTGGTAATTATTAATAATAGATATTTATTTTTATTGTATTTGTATCGTTTCTATTGTACATGGAACTATATATTTTACCATTAGGCATTTATTATGATTATATATGTTTGTATATGAAATTATATATTTTCATGTTTTAAAGAAAATATAATTTACCAAAATTTTAATGGATGGCTGAGGGTTCAAATATAAAATAAAATTTAAAAAATTAAAAAATATATTAGAATAATAACGTGTAAAATTGTGGGACTTCAAAAGTTTATGTAACATAAAATTATGATGAGACCAACCAAATTAAAGTCAAACACCTTTAACTAGTTTTATATATTATCATAGCTTTAAATGGAGTTTTTGGTGTGCCTTTTTGTTAGAACACATTTCTCTCTCTCTTATGTGTTCACACACACACACTAACTAGTCATGTAATCCTTTCTCAAAAAAAAAAAAAACTAGTCATGTAATCGGTGCAATGCACAGGAAAGTTTAACATAATATAATTTCTTTTCACTTTTATTTTTATTTTTGTCTAAATATGAAATTCGATAATTATGATATGTTTATTATTATGATTGTGTTTATATACAGAATTATATTGTAGAATTTGGTGGTAAGTTTCAAACTACCTATTGGATTTTTTCCTCAAGGGTTTCCCATTGTAAGTAGTAACTATATCGTTGTGTTGATTTATTTTGAGATAATATGACAAAAATAAAATAAAGTTCAAAGCATAGAATAATAGAATATATCCTATTAAAGTTACTAGTTGAATTTCACTTAATATTGGAATCACTTCAACAACCTTAACATGCCTAAAAAAATACATAATTCAATGAATTAATACTAAATAAATAAATATTAATTTCATATCTAGAGTTAAATGTCATAGTCGAGCATAAATTTTAATAGAAAAGGATGAAGCTTTTATTATTATTATTATTATTATTAAAAAAAGAGTTTTAATTTACGATGGATAAGGTGATGCATGGTGAAGGAAATCACAAATCTGATTTTCAATTTTGATTTTGATGTTGATCAAAGAGAGACTAACATTATTGACAATTTACAATGTGGTAGACGTGTTTACAACAATTAGTGATCCTCGAGTTATTATAAGAAACTAATTATCATGGACACATAACAATTTTTTTCTTTTGGAAATATTTTAGGATTTTAATTGGGTTGAATTTCTATTGACCAATAAATTTAAGGCTTTCTTAGGGTGGGGGAGAGAAGCCAGAACTCATCTATGCCGTTTTTTTTTTTTTTTTTTTTTTTTTTTTTTTTATTCTTATGTTTTTAGTAAAACTATTTATTAACCTAAAATTTTGGGCCATTCCTTGATTGGGGCTCTTAGGCAATGGCCTAGCCTAAGAGTTGGCCTTGAATCTTATTATTGTTTTTATTCTTAAAATTTAAAAGATATATTGTTCATATTTAATATTTTAGTATCCAAAGATTAAGTTTTTATCCACCCTTGAATTTGTGTTGTGAGTCACATATCAGGCATATAAAAGGTAGATTTGAGCTATGTAAGTAATAATATTGAACTTTTTATTTTTTTATAACTTGAATAATTTTTGGGGATATAAGACACATATAGTTTGCACTTTTCTCAAACAATGATAGGAATTTTTGTTTTTTTATACATTGATATATAGTTGGGGAAGAGGAAATTTAAAAATTAAATATTTCGATTGAAAACACTAAGAGATGTCAATCAATTGGGCTACAGAGCTATTGGTGTGATAAGAAATTTTTGAGTTATCAAAATATCTATACTTGTTACAAAATTTCACTAGTAAATGAGAAGTATGAGAATGGACCATGAGGTGTTATAAATAAGATGATACTTTGTATAAATTTCTCTCCATAAATAAATACCATATAGGACCAAAAAAAGAAGAGGAACAAGAATGATATATTCAAGAGTAGAAGGGACTCTCAAAAAAATAAAAATAAAAAGGAGAAGATGGAATTGAATGCTGAGAAGACTGGGCAGTTCACAAAATGATCATTCATCATCTTCTGCCGTTTCTAGTTGAATCTTCTTCAAAATTACTACAAAACGTTATTTCTTTGGTCCAACTACAACTGCATGAATAGGGACAAGAACTACGCGTGCATTCACGTAGGAATTCTAAAAAGAGTAGTCTTCACGCACAATCATCACTAATTTTACACATTTTTTCCAATACATTAAGATTATTCTCCAAAACCAAACTATTGATTAAAGGGTCTAGTTAACGATAAGGATGGGAAACACTACAATTGAGTTATTTTTTTATGGACAGTCAAACCTCGTACATTTTCAATATTATAATAGTCTATATTTTTATTAATTTTTTTTGTTCATTTTGTTACCTATCAATATGGGAGGGACCCATTAAATGCTTCTTTAACGTATGTATGAGTGTATCCATTAACAAAAGCCTTGATTAAATTAAAACACCACCATATTAATAAATTTTTTAATTCATTTTCGTTTTTGAAAGGACTGTTTGGAAAAATGCATCTCATGTATTGACTATATATATCTCATTTTACACCATGTGAGTCTCACTTAGCTATAGAACCGACCCATCATCGAAGAAAATATATATCCGATTTATGAAATGATTATGGATTATTTGTAAATACTCTCTAATTCATGAGCTAAAATATCAAGAAAATGTGATTGACAACCAAATATTAAAAAAAAAAAAAGGGTTTTGTTAACGAGTGCCCTTAATTAGGGCATTTGTTAAACCAATACTCCTAGGATATCGGTTAACTATTTCCTATTATAAAATATGGAATTTAGGTGAGAAAAATATTAGTTGTTACTTAGATAGTAGATTCCAATAAGCTCAACTAATAAAATATTTTGTCATCAAATAAAATATCTAGGTTTTAACCCTAACTACACAAAAAAAAAAAAAAAAAAAAAAAAAAAAAAAAAAACTAATTAATATATTGGACTAATGATAAAAAACAATCATAACAAAACTTATGCAATAGACTAAAATTCTATCCTATTTTTAATATTTTTATTTATTTAAAGAAGTTATAAATTAGATATATATGTATGACAAAGCACTATGATAGGAAGGTGTTTGGAAAGATATGGTATGGTGGACTCAAAGACAAAGTTGGCCCAAAAAAAAATCTCGTGGAATTCGTGTATAAAGTCAAAGCCGCTGCCATGGCATTAAGGTAGTTTTGGTTTCCTAAAAGGAGTCACAATTCTAACGCATGCCTTCACTCTTTTTCACATCTCATAGTTGTCATTAGTACTAATTACTTAATATTACATAAATATTCATAAAATCAAATTCCCACTAATAACTGATTGATATTAAATACCCTCCCTCTTTAAAATCTCTATCAAATCCTCTCCTTTTTATTTCCTTCCAACTATCCCATTTGATAAAATTATATTCACACCTCTGACTCTCTCTCTCTCTCTCTCTTTTTCTTTTTCTTTTTCTTTGTATCTATCTCTTTCAACCATGGAAGATGATGAAGCATGCAACACAAAGCTCCGTCTTGGACTTGGCTTGGGTGACTATGTTCCGAGGAAAAAGAGACATGATGAGAAGGCTAAGCCTGTGGTTTCCTTGGACTTAGCGTTTGCTATGCGCCCAAAACAAGAAGCTATGAACGTTGATCATAAGGCAGATAGATCAAGTTTCAAGAAAATGGAGAGAGACCATGAATACCCAAGTAAGGAAAATGGTTCCAATAACAACAAGAAGGATGGAGGGAGAAAGAAACTGAGGCTCTCAAAAGAGCAATCTTCCTTGCTTGAAGATAGCTTCAAAATTCACAGCACCCTTACTCCGGTACTTTTTTCAATGAATTTCTTCATTTTTCTTTTGAAAGATTAATCTTTTTTTATGTTTTTTTAAAGAAAATTAATCTAAGTGCCCACATATTGATTCACACTGGATTTCAATTAATTCAATCAATAAAATGATTTGATTCAAATCTCACTAAACTGAAAAGAAACCGAATGATGTTTTGACTGGTTATAAAGAATAATTATTATACTGTTGATGTTATAGGCTTCAATCCTATTATATTTAAATATATATATATATATATATATATAATGATGCACAGAGAAATTTCCTCGGGCATTGCAAAAATCCCATATGGATTCTCGTTTGTGTTAGGATTTAACATAATTTCTAGAGGCACAATGAGTTCATTGCATGAAATTTTCTGCCTTGGGTGCACATATCATGTGTTATTTATTGTATATATTTAATTTACATTTATATATTTATGCGTTCAAGAGTGCATTAATGGGTATTGGAAAAAACATGCAGGCACAGAAACAGGCACTTTCTCAGCAATTGAATCTGAAGCCTAGACAAGTGGAAGTTTGGTTTCAAAACAGAAGAGCAAGGTAATTTTGCTTCATAAAAGTTTTTTTTTTATTTTTTTTTTTATTTTTTGTAATTATGTAACAAGAAAGACAATTTCATGTTGCAGAACCAAGCTGAAGCAAACAGAAGTAGACTGTGAATTCTTGAAGAAATGCTGTGAAAGTTTGAGTGAAGAGAATAAAAGATTGAAGAAAGAACTACAGGAGCTACGATCATTAAAAGTTGGACCATCACCATTATACATTCAGATCCAAAAGGCTGCAACTCTTACAATGTGCACATCGTGTGAGAAAAGCATAAAAGCTAATGAAGTGAAGGGTAATGAGGCCGTCTTTGATGTGGTCCGGAAGAATAATAATAAATTGCAGAGCGGCTTGGATGGCTCAAACTGAGAGATTCTAATTGCTTCATTCATAGCCATAGCCATATAGGTGCGACTCCAACAACAACAACAACATAACAATACTTGTCGATGTGTAATACAGACAGTTACAAATCAATTTATGAGCGTTTTGCTTTATGTTTCACCCATTGCAATGTCATGTGTCTGATTTTTCTTCTTTTATTTTAAATTTTGGCTACTTTTTAAGGAAAACAAAAAATGATGCTTGTCAAACAGTAATTGATGAAGCTTAAAGTTAAAAGTTCATTATTTTCAGCGTTTCACTTTATGTTTCATCAACTACAATGTTATTTGACTAATTTTTCTTCTCTCATTTTATTTTTTGGTTTACTTTTAAAGAAAACTAAAAAAATGACGTTTAGCTAACAGTAATTGATAAAGTATAAAGTTGAATACTCATTATTATGAGTGTTTCATATTGTACTCCAATTATAAGATGTCATGTGTCTAATTTTTTTTCCATTTTAATATCGGTTACTTTATTAAAAAAAAAAAAAAAAAGTGACATCTAACAACTATTATTTGGTGAAATATAAATTTGAATACTCAGAATGAAATGTAGTCATTTAGATTCAAACCAAGTATTTCTTGCGGGTTTCAGTTAGCTCAACTGGTAAAGTTTTTGAGAGTTGAATAAGATACCTAAGATTCAATCGCCGCCTATATCAACAAACTGGTTGATGTCTTGATCTGATGATAAAGAGCTATTATTAAGAGCGAACGTCATAGGTTAAAACTCTCTAAAAAAACCAAGTATTTCTTGAATGGTTAGGTACCTCAAGAGTTACCCTAAGTTTTTAACTTATCAGAAACTAGGGTAGAATAAATTGTTGAAAGTTTAATGGATGGTTAGGCACAATATCAGATACTTTCATGGGGACTTTGAAGTTGAAAGCTAAACTAGAAGCAAATATATTTTTTGGTTTGTTTGGTCATTTGTTCTTTTTCCAATCATTCCCATTTGATACATTCGAGTAACAATTTCTTTCCACCATTGATTGGACCATGATTTCCGTTAACATAAGAGAAGTTTGACTAGTATAACTAAACTGAGGTGTCATTAATTCTCAAAGTCGTCATGAGAAAGTCACAAAAATATATGTCACTTGTGAAATCAACTTTGAATATATTAAATATGTGACGTTAAGGATTACAAATTTCATTAGAGAAATTTTACAAATTAAGGTGTCATCATGTCGCAAATCATAAAATAAAGTATTTTAAATATTTATTTATTATTTTGTTTAAATAGCACCAATTATATTCTTACTTTATATATATATATATATATATATCATTTATGTATTTTCACAAAGTGAATGTCTTTTTCATTAAAGTGAAATGAGCTAAGGGAGTTTTCGTTCTTTGCTATCACCGGCGGTACTTGTGTGGCTGTTATTGCATTATTGTAATAGTTATAATATCGTCATCATCATCATGATGCAAATTCTTTATAAAAATAATAAAATAAAATAAAAAAAACCAATTCTATTATCTATAAAAATATTTTAAAATAAAATATCAATAATTGAGACAGAAGATTTTTAAAGAATGTGTGTGTGTATATATATAATTTACTTAAGGTTAGGTTACACAAGCCATTTACTTGTAATTTGGCCGTGCAGTCATCTTTTTTCATAACAAATTATAGTAACATATTTCTTAAGAAATCACCAGCCATATGGCCCGTATATTTCTCCATAATTTTGTGATATGATTCTCAGTGATTGTTCTTGGCTTCCACTTGATGCATATAATATTAGCTCCTTCACTTTGAGCCTAACCAATCATTTGTATTGCTCTCAAATTATCCAAATTTGTTACTTCAAAAATAAAATTTACCCTAATTGCATATGACCAGGACATTTTAACCAATTTTTTTTTTTTAATGTCTTTTCTTCAGTCCATTTGAGATCCATTAAATAAGCTGTGTCATGTAACAAGAGGAGGTGGCCCTCTCCCTTCCCTAGTTCCCTTAAATCTTCCTTTCCTTGGTTTTAGGCTGAATTCAATCCAATATTTCTTCTTCAAAGATGAAAGATACATATTGATCCAATTAGTACCCACTCTTAAAAATTCATCTCTTACTAGTCAAGGCTATTTGCTATCTTAATATCTTTATTTCAACAAAAATGATGTGAGTGACCACCACAATTATCTAATCTATATAGCATAACGTACAACTAATTATTTTGACTAATGATAGCCACATATGCTCACTATTTCACACTCACCATATGCACGCTATCACATAGACTGAAATAGTGTTTTTAAAACATAATTTTATAGTTTTAATTGAAATTGTGTTTTAAAACACAATTTTAAAAAGTACTATGTATAAAATATGCAAAAATAAGCTTGTAATACGATTTTCCGAATTGTTTTATAGGTAATTTTATTGCTAAGTGACGTGTGGTAAAAAAAAGACATAACACGTGTCCAACAATCAAAGAGTCAATCTAGCATACATAAAATATATGCATATGTTACGTGGTAACCAAGTATTTGTTAACCAAACAATTACAAATAACCAAAAATTAACATGGGTAACAGCTGCAACAATAATCGAGGAATGAAGAACAGTGCTTCTCCTTATCCCTTGACCATGTGTTCGCTTAATCAAATCAATTAGTTGGTCTTGAATGGTTTCCTAATCCTTGAGGAATTAAGAACAGTGTCATACCCTAAATGGGTAGGGAAGTCAAGCTTTCTAAAGGATTTAAGGTCGTAGATTTCTCCAAGTTCTCTAGAAAATAAGGCAAATTGAAACTAAGGCCAGAGAAAATTGTTGAACAATTCACAATAAGGTTCAAAAGAATAAGAGTGAATTGTCTAACTGCATTACCTCCACAGTCAGAATTTGTTAAATTGACTCATGATAGTCTTGGTTCTGAGCAAAGGAAGTTTTGAAGGGACGACCTTGTATGACCCTTATCTAATTTCAAAAGGACAACTCGGTACAAAAGCATATAATTATACTCAGAGAATAAAATATTAAAATTAATTAAGGAATTTTCAATTTATGCCTTTTTTTTTTATCAGGGCCCAAGTTATGAAATCGATCTATGATGATAAATAGTGTCAATTTATGATGAAAAATTATCTAATGATCATATAGAAAAATAAAAAGAAACAATAAGATAAATAATATAGGAAATAAGAACTCTTCGCTTGCATATTCTCAAAACAAAATGTGAATTTACAAACAAATGAGAATCTTTCTTTTTATTTTCTATTTTTATAATTATTTTTCCTTTATTTTGTCCATGGCTGCGTGGCAAGTACATTTAATTTAAAGTTAAACATGATGGATGCTAAAGAAATTTAAACAAATTATTAATTAAGGGTGCTTCAAAGTCAGAGTTAGGTCAGTTTTGTTGGGTTGATGGGTTGGATACATCATGCACACCCCTAATTCGAAATAGGACATTATACTAGTTAAGGTTTACAATATCTTGTATTGGTAGACTTGGAACTTTTCACATCCCAATGGTGAAAAAAATTGCAACTAATTCTATAATTTCAAAAGAATGGTTACTCAAATTTAAAATTTAGAGAAATATTACTAATTAGTAATTAATGGTCTTATAATGAAAAAATAAAATATAATTTACTCAAATCTTTGAATACATTTGTTAAATAATCAAAGTACTCCGTTAGAGATTTTCAGTTATAGAGGCAATAACCCCAAGCACCCTTAGAGAAAGACAAATAGTAAAAACAAAATTAATATATGCACCATATAGGTTTGACTCACAGATGTCTCTTTACAAAAAACTTGTGAAATTTGACTTGAGCATTAATTCAACTGTCCTAGAAAGCTAGGATTGATTGCTTAATGTAGCCTCCAAACTCCAAAGCATTATGCAAAGTCTACACGTAATTAGTGTGGTAGGTATCATAACGGCCACCATAATGAATATCATTAAACTTTCTATCTTCTGCTTTAAATACTAAATGATTTTATTAAGAGTAATATTATAGTCACAAACTATTTTATAGGAGTAACATTTTTACAATATATTGATGTGTTCAACCTCTTATTGGTTTTCATCTAGGCCCACTATTAATATTATTTATCTTTGAATACATTTGTTAAATAGTCAAAAGTACTCCGTTAGAGATTTTCAGTTATAGAGGCGGTGATCATTCAAATTTATGGAAGGCAATAACCCCAAGCATCCTTAGAGAAAGACATATAGTAAAAACAAAATTAACATATGCACCATAGGTTTGACTCACAGATGTCTCTTTAAAAAAAAAATTGTGAAATTTGACTTGAGCATTAATTCAACCGTCCTAAAAAGGATTGATTGCTTAATGTAGCCTCCAAACTCCAAAGCATTATGCAAAGTCTATGCGTAATTAGTGTGGTAGGTATCATAACGGCGACCATAATGAATATCATTAAACTTTCTATCTTCTGCTTAAAATATTAAACGATTTTATTAATGAGTGTTCATTAATTTGAAGGTTAAAGTCAATTCAATATTTTTTTTTTTGTGTGGTATAATGTTTTTTTCTTTCAAAAAATGTAAATTATAACTCCGAGTTAAACATTTAAACATGCCTTAATAAGACTCATAGTAAATAGAGTTTTAATGAATAAAATAAAATATGGAAAATGTTTCTTCCCCCCCCCCCCCCTTCTCTAGAAATAAGGATAAGGTTATGGATGGAGTTTCAAGTTTCAACATCTTATTTGACCATTTATGAGTGAACAGTTAAGTCAATATTTTGCTGTTTAAAAATGATAGTTTTTCAAAGCTTTCTTCCAAATCCGATGGCACATATACTTACCCAAACAAATAAATAAATATATATATATATATATATGTGTGTGTGTGTGTGAGAGAAATGATTGCCTCGGTAATCATTACACAAGGGAACGGTCTAAATTGTGAAACTTTTTGTTATTTTTCTATCCATAATCTTTTCCATAGTGGAGGCTTTGAGGCTCCAACCAAGAAAGAAGAGAGGACAACCTTCCACCCTCGTGGTGCAAGGAAGCTTCTTCCATACCTTATTTTCTTTTGTTGTCTTTTTTCTCCTTTTTGATTTGTTATTTTGTATAAAAAAAATTTTCTGAGGTGTACGGGTTTATATTATATGAAAGGGTACACTTAGGCCTAAATTTTCTATGAGCTTCAAAGCAATAGGTACACATGGACGAAGGGGATTCAAACCCTAGACATTTCTATTGAAAATACCAGACTATGACATTGACTTATAAGGCTCTTGACTATTCATTTTGCAGTTTTTAAACTCTCTTATATCATATTTGAATCTTTCACTCATTTCTTTATGATGGATAGATAAGATAAGGAAAAAGTTAACAAAAGACTCTTCGCTAGGGATAGATAATCTAAGGATATTAGTTTAATTTAGCAATTATTTTTAGAGACTTTTATAGGGAAAAAAAAAAAAACAAACAACTAATATTTTGGACAATTTTTGTATATATTTTTCATTAAATTAGTATTAAAACTTTTTTAAAATTATCCATTAATAAATACCGTAAAAGCACCCATTAACCATACCCATAATATAAAATGAGTGGGAAATGTGATGTGATGATTAACTCCTGGTATTCATTTCATACTTTTGTTATTTTGATTCTATTTTAGCTTGCACCTAAAATAGAAACAATAGGACAATTACAGCAATTGCAGGATTCTCGTATAGCAACAAAACCAAGTCAATTAATAACAATAATAATCATTTTTTTTAATTAACTTTTGGACCTTTCCACAAGCACAAATACCTATCAATGACTCAAAAGTCAGTTTGACTAAACCGTTTTTAATTGATTAATTAATTTTGTTTTTGAAGAGTTTGACTAAACGGTTCAAGATAAATTCTTCACTCATGATTATCTGGTGGACCCGTGTTTAATGGTTCAAGCGAAAGTTTTAATATCTTATAGACGAAGCAAAGGCATTATTTTATCATCTTTTGAGGTACGGATAGAGTTGAAGGTCAAGAGCTTTCGAGCTCAATTCCATCACCCAAATTTTCTAAAGAGGAGAATTTTGGATTTTGATTTCCCTTTCACACTTGTGGGGGAAAAAAGTTTTTCTTTTAAAAAAGAGGGAGCAAATATGTTGAGACTTAAGACAAGGTCAAAAGATTAGTCTACCAGATAACAAAACCCAAAAACTACGTTAGTGGATATACATTTAACCTACCAACTTGTTAAAACCGATTTAACATAGTCTAACCTGATGCCTTGTGTTAGCTTTTGTGAGTTGATGGGTTGAGTTGGGAACTGTTATTAATATTATTATAAGTTGGACTCGGTTTGGGTTTGACTTGGCAAATTTTTCAATTCGACTAATCCGACCCAACTTAGGTTATTAATAATTAACGAATGCATATATTATAGATTCATTCGTAGTTTGATTCATTTTAGATTATGGGACTTAATTTAAATTTATTAGCTTGATTTATTCTGGTATGTCAAAACTTTATTTTAATGAAGTTGGAATATTAAGCTCAATTGTGTAATTTGTAATAATTTGTAGAATACTAAAAAGTTTTTGAATGAAAAGTGAAAACCTTATATATATAAATTAAGTCTAATAAATGGCCCCACCAAAGTCAACCCAATCCCTATCCCTACCAATTGGATTGGGTTGGACTTTAGAAATACCAATCGTTGGTTTGGAGTTTAGAAATATCTTTAACCCATACACACCTAAGTTTAGTAAAAGAATAAATATTCAAAACAGTATCAATCATTGACATAATATAAAAATCATTTAATAATGTGCATTTGACTAACTTATTTGCTTAAATGTAAGATAAAAAGTGATACCTAAGTTTAGTAAAAGAATAAATATTCAAAACAGTATCAATCATTGACATAATATGAAAATCATTGAATAATGTGCATTTGACTAACTTATTTGCTTAAATGTAAGATAAAAAGTGACCTTATACAAATAAGTTGGCTTATTTGTATGCAAATAATCAAACTTTTTCCAAATAAGCCGAATTATTTGCTTAAAATCAATTTTGTCTCCCCTTTAAACAAATAAACTAATAACAAATAAGTTAATTAAATACAAAATAGTTATATTTTACATTTTTTTTTTGTGTGCTTTTCATCACATGATTGAATGTAAATATTATACATAATACAATACATTATACATGTAACCAACCTTATTTAATCTATTAAGGATCTATAGCCGACCTCAAAATTTTGAAACTAAGACTTTGATGATGTTAGTGGTGGTGGTGGTGTTGTAATACAATACATTATACATAATACAAAACTATAAATATACTAAAATCATTATTATATTTTTCTACTTGTAAAATCCTTTTTTTAACAAAGTTCCCAAAAGATTAAAATATTATTTTGACTAAACTTTGTATTGAACATTTTTTAAAAAGAAATTATTAAAAAAAATTGACTATCTATTTGAAATTATTTTAATCTCCCATCATCGATAATATCATCTTGATTCTACATATGGTACTTCCATTAAGTAATCTATAATTATTATTATTTTTTTCACTAATTATTTTATTGTGATATTATTATTATCAAAATAGTTTTTTTTTAAGCCCAACAGTTCTTCAGAAAATATCTAGCTAATCACGCAAAACAAATTCTAAGTCAAAAGATTATTTGAAAAAATAAAAGAATATTAAAATATTATAAAGAAAAGTAATGCATGATTCTTTACTTACTTTTTGGCTGGTGTACAATAAGTTACAATAAGCTTTTCTAGCTATATAAAAATAAAAATAAAAAATAAAAGGGAAAAGTAATCATTGGATTTTAGTCTTGGAACCTATCTGTTGGAAAACAAGAGTGGCATAAATAAGCTCATTCCATGCATCAGGGACCCCTGGAAGACACCAATGGCTGCAATCTTGCCTCCTTGTGGAAACTTTCTGCCCAGCAATAACCTTCTTGCCATAGACTGATGGGTGGCCATCCTTGCGAAAATTGGTCAACCTTGTCACATTTAATAGTCTCACTGGAACTTTCATCTCCTTTACCACCTCCTCCACTATCTTCATTTTCAAAGGATAGTTATTGAGAATGGCCCCACTCAAGACTGGTTCAGTCTCCCCATTACATGAGCCACCTGAGTCCCAGTCACCTCCTCTGTACATGAAGAATTTTTTAACTAATGATTAGCTTTTTCGCTAAAAACTAATGTATTATCCAATCACCACCTCAAGACGTCTCTATTGAAAACGCCAAGACGTGCATCATGGCATGTCCAATTTGCCTAGTTACCACAACTATTCTGATGGAATTAATCAGTGGCCCTGGATGGAGCAACGGCCACAATAAATTGGTATTCCTATTTCCTAAAGTCAAGTTGATTTTTTTCCTGTTCCTCAGTTCCGGTTCAAGGTCTCATGAGTGCCTCATTCTTCATTTATTTATTTATTGTAGGAATTCCGAAGACAACAGAAAAACCCAGTTGGAAGAAAGTAAATAAGAAAAATGTACCTGAAATGAGCCGAAGAGTATCCACGATAGAAGACCAACTGCTTCTTTGGATTCACATTTTTGTCAATCCAATTTGCCCAGGTCTTCAAAGCCCTTCTATAGGCCTCAACTGAATCAAACTTTGGATAGATATAATCACCTTCTTTATAGTAATTTTTCCTGCATCAACCAAACAAATTTCCTTTCGTTTTCATGAAAAACATACTAGAGGAAGAAACGAGTCTATACTACTCAATTGGAATTTGTACGAATATGTGATTAAATGTCTCAATGGCTTAAGGACTTCTGTAATAAATTACATAGGGTTTTCATATACAACCCTTTCTATATTTTGAAGTATACAATTGAAACTAAACAAATTATATTTTTATGCTACAAGCTCAAAAGTAAGGCTTTTTTTTTACCCCTCATTTCTCAGATATACTATACAACATCTAAAAAGGAGTCAAAATGGTTCAAAAAATCATGTTAAAAACAAGAGGAAACCATTTTCTATGTGCAGATCATATGTAACAAAATATTGTAATAATAAATTATAGCATGTGCCACAGATGCCCTTTTACCAGAAATCAATGACAGAAGCACATCTTATATCCGAAATACACTTTTGCAAATTCCAAAAGATTTGAAGCGGTTCAAAATTGAATGAACTAAGAGAGCAAATGTCAATATACATATTTCAAAAAATATAAATTGCAAAATATGTCAGTTAAGATTGCAGACATACCCTCGAGCAGTCTTTCCATGGGTCCACCAATGGCCAGTATTAAATACAAGAATGTCAGCACACTTCCAACGTTTAGCTGTCTTGTCAATTTGATCTATTGAGAGAGTTGGATTTGTGTTCCCTTGCCCATTAATACGAACACCTTCCTTCACAAGGAAATGCGACCTCACAAATTCCACTGTACAGTTGTAGTCCTGTCAGAGTATTTTGATAAACTAGTAAATTACCCAATGGTGGCAGTTAATCAACAATAGTCCATGCATCTAAATTGACTAAACAATGACCATTAAGCAATATTGATTCCTTTGAAAGTAACGCTTGGTTGTAAATATAAATTTAATTCTAGCTAAGATAAAAAGCTCAAATACTAATAAAACCAGGTCAACTAATCTGGTAAATGTTGCATTTCCTGGAAATAAGTCAATTAATATGTGGTAGAAGATCCTGTAGAACAAGAGTAAAACTATTAAGAGGGCGCTCTAATTGGTTGATGCATGAACTCTCTCTTCAACCGTTGCATCAGACCACATTGAAATTTGGTTAAAAAGACAGAGAAAAGCTGAGCATTTTTACTTATAGAAAACGAAAAAGTGAGCAATAATATAATTTACACTTAGCCCACTTGTTCTATGGGTGAGTAAAGTCTACCAACCTATGGTTTTAAAAAATGACACTTTACTCACTTATTAATGTCCACCCTGTCAGTATTGTCAAAATCTGCTATCAAAACTTGCATGGGCAGATAACGTGCTTTGGGAAAAGGCAACAGTCCACCAACCTGTGATTTAGAAAATTTATACTTTATAAACCTGTGTTTTTTAAGATTATTGGTTGCATCCTTTAACATTGTAACTTAATTGATGCTGACAAAGTGAATCTCAAGTCAGTAAAGTGCCATTTTTCTAAACTATAAGTTGGAAAATCAAATTCAACTATACCACAAGTGGTAGAGTGTAGTTTAGACAATATAAACTTTCAAATAAAGCCCTACAAGGCTTGCAATATCTCCTTCTCTCTCTCTCTCTCTCTCTCTCTCTCAAACTTTTGTCTCTAACATATCTCTGATTTCTACACTGTTGCATGACGCATGGATTTCATTCTCAACAGCACTAGAGCTTAGAGAGCTTTGGTGATCAACACATAGGTGATATGCTGGAATCTATGCTAGCTATGGCTTTAACTTGGAAAACTCTCCCTCCATCACTTAGATATAGGAGGAGGAGATGTCCAAAACATGGGTGTTCATTCTCCCTTCCCTATTCGAACTAAGGTTCTTCCTTCATACATTTTCTTATAACCGTTTCCTTCTAATAACCCATAAGCTTCAATTCCTTTTCCCCCAATGGTTACATTAGCAATTTTTCATTTATTGATCTGAGAAGTTTCAATTTATTCCAATTTACATTGGGACAGATATAGATATAATGGAGGTTTCATTAGTTGAAATCGCTGAAATTTTGTACAAATTACTATTGAAGATAAGTAATTTAGGGACATTATCCTGATAATACAGCTGATTTTAATGAAATGATCATATTGGGTATGGCTCCGAATAAGGCTTTAAGACTCTGGCCCATCTTACTCTCTAATAGTTAGGACTTGAAAAACTGTTTTTTGGAAAATGATGGATCTTGCTTTCAGAAGCAAGGAGAGAAGGGAGACATAGTAAGAGGAGGCCATTTATGGCACTTGAAATTTTTTTTTCTTTTTTTGATAAGTTTGGCCCCAAGGGGAGAGGGCAGCGGATGTTATTTATGGCGCTTTAATTTATGGGAGTTGTTCCTTTCGTTGTTTTCATTCAATATGTGCTTACACTTTAATGCCCTCAGTTTGCATAAATCTCTATGTGGTTCCTGATCCAAGGATTAAGAAAGTTGCACTCACTTTTAAGAGCACTCTCAGTTGCAGAGCTAAAGAAACAAACAAACACAAAGACAAGCACAGAGATATGCTTTTCTTTTCTTTTTTCTTTTTTTTTTGGAAGCGAAGGGGGAGAGAGGATAGGTAATTTTTTTTTTTTATTATTATTATTTTTAAGAAAATAGGCTAAGAAATATGAACATACTTGAGAAGAAACACATCTATAATGAAAAATGCAAAATGCCTTTTTAACTCATAAAGAAGCAATATGAGAATGCAATTGGTTTTAGCTACCTCAAATTTGAAGACAAAGTAACCTCTTCCTTTCGATATTTTGTGGCCATGGACCTCATACATTCTGCTCTTATTAGGCAGCCCTTCTCGGAGGAGACACAGGATTGACTCAAATTGGTTTCGGTTCATGGAATCTCCAACCAGCATCAGCCTTTTGCCTCTCAGCCTCATCAAGAAGTCTGCTGCATTAAACCTACGAGTGAAAAATGAATGCAGAAAAGATATGTACCTCTAATTAATCTGACAAATTATCAAGAACAGGGAAACAATGAAAAACTGCAGTAAACATATACTGTCAAATCATTTTCAGTGTCACTTCCAAGAGCAGAATGAAAAATGCCCCTCATTAAGAAGAGGCTGGAATTTTAATGTTAGGGAACAGATTACAGAAGACCTAATCTAAGATCTATGGATGCGAACAACAGAAATTAGACGAAAAAGCTCAATGCACACACACAAACTCTCAGATTTACATGGTTCATCCAAAACAAGGTAATGTCCATGGGGTTGGTACAATTTTATTATGAAGGCTACAACAGAAGTTACAGGGTACATAGCTTATATACCACCTATTTCTCATGCTACAAGCAAGTGGGAAATTACAATAAAGGGCTAGGGGCATCGAAAGTGTACTCAAATGCTGGATATACCCTCAATACTCGTACAGCCCTCAAACCCCTGGCATAACCAACACAATAGATCAGGCTCATACACATCCCATCACTTAAGACCAGCAGTTAAGTTTATAATGCCAATCTAAATCATATTCTCACAATGCACAATTGCGGGCTGAAAGAAAAGAAATTACTTATCCTAAAACAACAAGATGTTAGAATTCTATTCTCTCCAGCAGCAGTCAAATGGAGCATAAGTTCTTTCATATAATTCTCTATTTACCTCAGAGCTTGTTATAAAAAAGTCAATGTCAGCTGCATATGGACAAAAAGAATCTTCAGACTTGACATGCTGATATATAACATTTGGATTAGAATAAAGTCAATCGCATATTGGAACCATAGGTAGAACCATTTGCACCAGAAATGGTCACCCCTTTGGTTCTTGTTTGTGCAGCATTTATTTCAATGCTTTATAATAATTCCACTTTCTAGAACTGCTTCAGTTAGCTTATTTTGATGGAAAATGTTTGAAATCCATGTCTACGTAGATAAATTTGGAAATAAATTTGTCAAGGCATGATAAGTATTTTTACACTTCAATTGCTTCTAGGTAGTTATCTCTTTCCCAATCAGTATTCATCCATGATTCCATTCAAGAATGACAATGACAATCATAATTAAAGACGAGGTCTTGCAACCTTCTGCTACATTACCCTTCAGTTGACAGTAAATATAATAAAAGCAAAACCGAAAAAATCTTCTGAAAACTTCCTTGACGGTGCAGACTGCTATGAGAAACATTGTACATAGGTCCATAGTAAGCATGTCATAAAAGAGACTAATGGGGACATTTGCGGACAACACATTATATTTCAAGTGAATACAAGTAAGCTATAAGAGTTCCCTAATGAGACAGCTAGCTCTCTATGGTATGACAGTTGAAAAGGCTTTTACCCCTCAGCTGCCTTTGAAAGAAACCTTCACCTGTTTTTGGTTTTCAATTTTCAGAAATGCGCAAGAGTATGTTATTATTTTATTTGCACTTCCTATTTATGGACACTAACTGGGTGTGGGGGGGGTGGGGGGGGGGGGGGGGGGGAATTACTGTTTTTTTTTTTTTTTTTTGATAGGTAAGAAAAAGTATATTCAAAAAACTACTGGATGCAAAATTACTGTTCTTGTTGTTTACATGAATTTTTCCTAGCAACATAAAGAAGATGTCAACTAATGAAGAATCGCATGAGCAACAAGACAAAACCATGACAATAAATTTATAACAAAGAGTAAAAATATATGAATAAATCACTCTTAGCTTTTCTCAAAAACCAAATGGTCTTCTCAAAAAAAAAAAAAGAAAAAAAATCAAATGGGAACAGTTAACCAAGTGACAATTACAAGACATTCTTCAAGACCCAAGAATCAGCGAAGCAATCAATTGATAGAACATTGAAAAAATAGGTTTCTTCCAAAAGTAAATGTGTTTTTTCCCCTTCCCACCAGTAACATCCAAAAACAATGAACAAAAACTTTATTGATTGGAAACAAATAAATTACCTGACTATGTCACTTTAATGCTAAGCAAAAGTCAAATTGATGAGAAATTTTTCATGGAAATGTTTTTTTTATAATGATTCATATCCTTTCCAGCAAAGACATTATCTAAATACACATGCAAAATTATTGATATCCTTTTGCAGTTCATATACAAGCATCAAGTAGTCTAAGGAAATTCCCTTTAACTTATGCATCAATAACATGCCACTAAACTTGCCAAGCCAAGCCACACTAGAAAACCAGATTATCTTTATCGAGATTTTAAGCATTTTGAAATTTTTGTGCACAAACTCAAGATGATTTTCCTTTGATACAATGTAAATTTTTATGAAGCATATAAAGCATTGCGATATTCAATTACACCAAATATCAAATTAGTCTCAAAGGCCTAATGAATATAATATGACTAAAAACTACAACTTGCATCGTCTTTAAACCATATGTCTGTCTAAAATTAGAAATTCTGATGTAAAATTTAAGCATGTCACCAAAAAATGAAAGACCAATGTAACCAGCT
Source organism: Quercus robur (assembly GCF_932294415.1). Lineage (NCBI taxonomy): Eukaryota > Viridiplantae > Streptophyta > Magnoliopsida > Fagales > Fagaceae > Quercus > Quercus robur. The sequence continues at coordinate 11,051,158 of NC_065544.1, read as the reverse complement.
TTGTCATATCTTTAACATCAATAAGTGTAAATGGTAATTGTTCAAGAAACATTTGCCACCAATAGAGTTAAAAGTTAAAACTGGTTGTAACAGAACCATAACACAAACAACAGTGAAATAAGAAAGTGGCACAGATACCTGGGAAGATCACAGCTTTCAGGCTTCCACCGCCAGTTGATATAGTTGGAGTCACCCCTACCATTGTTTTGGCAATCATAACCTTCATCAACATAAGGACAAGAACCCTGTTTGTAAATTGGGTACCCTTCATCTTTCACCCAAGTACCCATATACAAGTCACACTCTAACGCTTTCTCTCCCTCCAAGGATGAATCACTGCCATCACCATCCAGTTCGCCAAAAGATTGGTTTTTGTCATCTGGGTCTTCCCCATTTTCAACAGAGAGCTCGCCATTGATGCTCTTTGGAGCAGAGCTGTTGTTGTTTTGAGAAATGGGTGTGTGAGTTGGTGCAGAGGCTAAGGATGAATCACTTCCATTACCATCCATTCCGCCAAAAGATTGGTTTTTGTCATCTGGGTCTTTTCCTTTTTCAACAGAGAGCTCGCCATTGATGTTCTTAGGTGCAGAGCTCTTGTTTTGAGAAATGGGTGTAGGAGTTGGTGGTGCAGAGGCTAAGGACATGTGGGAATTGGCTGGTGAAGAAGAAGGAGAAGAGAGAGGAGGGGGTTGAGAAAAGAGATCTGTGTAGAGGGAGAAAGAGGGCTCGAGAGCTCGTTTGCTGAAGATGAAAATGGTGAAGAGGAGGAAAGAGAAGAAGAAGATGGGAGTTATGCAGTGAAGAAGATTCTTGTTCCGAGGAGGAGGAGGAAGAGTTGCAGTTGCCATCTTGTGATGACAATACCATGTTCTGTTAATCAATAAAAACCATATTCCTAGCAAGCATGATCTTTAGTTTAATTCAAAGAAAAAAACGAAAAAGAAAGCAAGCATGATCTTTGGCTATCTCAGTTCTCAATTCAATTCTTCTGTGGGCCCAAAAGCCAAACCATGGAATTTACTAGGACCTTTCTCTCTCTGTCCTTCCTAATTCTGTTTGCCTTTACCTTCTTTAAAATAATAATTAAAATCAAAGCAGATTATATTTTGTTAATATAGTGATAATACTTTTCTTTAAGCGAAATTAATATAGGAATCCTTGGTTGATATTTGTTTGTATCTGGTCAAACAAAGAGAACCCCCCCCCATTGTGTTGGATGGAGTCGAAGGACATGCTCTAAATTGGATTGAATGTCTCTAGCATTGAGAGTTTACTATATTATTAGTGAAATTTTAGAGATATTTTATGAGAGATAAGACAGAGAGAAAGAGGAACCATTTCCATCCATATTTCTTCATACTTTATCTGGCATATGATTGCTTTTGTTAACAAGTAACATGGGTTAAATGATGTTAAGTTCTATTTAATATTGCATTAAATGATGTTTTTATGCAGGTTGTAAAAATAATCGGTGTACAATTACTTTTTCTAAAGGCAAAGTTTAGATATAAAATTAGTTATAATTTAAGGTTTCAATCTTACTTAATAAAATAAACATTACTACACATTTTGAAAATCCAATCGTTGAATGATATGTTCTTTATGCTCTTAATACATGTTAAATTTAGTGTCAATCGGATATTATTTTCTATATAATCTATAAACTTATATTTTGTGTATAATTTTAAATTACAAAAACTTCCAATTTAAACAAATTTTTGATAACATAACTATTGATCCTTTATTTTTTTAGAAATTTTGCAAATATGAAGGATATAAGAAGAAGATGTAATCTAGTAGTAGATTTGTCAAAGTTTATCTCCAATAAAAAGATGTTGAATAAGGTTGTAACCTTAAGGTGCAACCAATTTTGTAGCTAAATTTTGTTTTTTTTTTTTTTTTTAATGGGTCATGCTAACAAAGCTCTTATGATAATTGTCTTTTCTTTTTTCTTTTTTGATGAAACTTATAACAATTGTTAATAAACTATTTTAAGATTTAAGTTACTCATCAACAAGATCCAATAATACATGTGGATGATGATCTACTAGAATGTCCTGGTCTTCCTCTAGGAATAAAAAAAGAAGACCGTTTAGGAAAGCCTTATCTTTCATTGAAATTATATGATTAAAGGGTCATCCACATATATTATCATTATTATATATGTGTACTAACAATTCAAATGACGGCTTACTTATATTTTAATCACACCTTCAATTAAAACATTTAAGACCACATATATTTTAATCATACTTACTATTAATATACGTATTAATTATTATTGATGTACATAAAATAAGTTGAAGCAGAGAAAACATTCTCCGATTGAGTGAATCCAATTTTGTCTTTATTGATGGATATATATGTAGAGAACGTGATGCTTTTCCATTGATCAAGATTTGGTAAACACCTAAACACAGGAGTATTAAAATAAAAGTTGGTAGTACTAGTATTGATGAAAATAAAAATAAAAGTTGGTGAAGACATGCTGCCCTTTTATTGGAGAATATGGGCTCATATTGTCATGCAAAGTAACATGAATTGGACTACTTTATGGAATTCAAACCTCATTGTTAGAGTTTATCAAAAAACCTCATTGTTAGACTGTTAGACCTTGCTAAACTTTTACCGTCGGGCCTTGTGTCTGAGTGATACCCGGACCTTAGTGCCTTGTCAAGCTCGGGGGTTCGATCCCCCTATAAACCAATTACCCAAAAAAAAAGAAAAAAAAGAAAAAAAAAAAAGACCTTGCTAAACTTTTGAACCCATTTCTTTACGATGAACTTTCTCTCAACCAAATGTCAACAAAATTATTCAATATTTTGAAAGCAACAATTATTCAGTGAATTCTATCATAAATTATCTTATTTGTAATTCCACTAATATGCGAGAAAAGTAATCATTATTCATTTTTTTAAATAAAGTAAACATTATTCTTAGAATATTAAATAATTATTTTCTAATAATATATGTTCAGTTTTTTTTTTTTTTTTGAGAAAGTATATGTTCAGTTTCATGGTTGGGCAATTATGAGCCAGTTAGAATTTTTATATAAACATTTTCTTGCATACTTTTTTACCTAACAAGTTGCCATTAATGAATGAAAAAGTGATCATGTTTGGACTCATAACAATTTATCACCTTAATAAATTAATATTAAAAAAAATAAAAGAAGGGTAGGTTTACACCAAAATTTTTTGAAAATATCGTGTACAACATAATGTTCCTGTCAAAAAATGACAAGAATATTAATGTGCAAGCCATGCTAATTTGCCAACATCACACACACACATATAAGAGGACAAACTCAAGATTTCAAGTTAAAGGGAACTAGAGAATAAGCAAAATAATAATAATAATAATAACTCTAGATAGGTATCCAAATAGGCATCTATATAAACATCTCATTAAAATAATATAAATAACTCATTAAGCTATTTTATTTATTTTACCACCTCACTTTACAATACATCCAACATTAAATATTCTATTTTTTGACCATTTCATTTAAAAATAATATAAACAACTCATTAAAATAATAAAGGGAGAAATTTTTTTTGAGTTTTTAATTAAAGGAAAAGAGACAATCTTACAAAAATGAAAAATATAATAAGTAAAAAATAATAAGATTTGGGTCGGGTGCCTGAGTCCCCTTTGGATCTGCCCCTTGGATCCATATTTTCTAGAAAATATAAGACTTCCTATAATCCTATCCATATTTTAAGTATTTTTTTTTTTTAAATTTAACCTAAAAAAATTTGTTTTTATAATTTTTTTTGTTAAAAAAAATCTAATTCCGATTTTTTCACATGAACCTGCATCAAATTTTTCATTTTTTCTCAAATTCTAATTATATATCATTCTTTTCCTTTCTTCATTATCAATTACATCGACTCACTGCCATCAATGATAACCACACAAACTCAAAGCCACCACCAATTGTCCTTGCCACCCAGCCAGCCATTCATGCAAACCCAGAAATCCATAATCAGATGAAACTCACCTGTTGGAGAATCTATTTAAGACAAAATCCTTCCTTTCCTTGCTAGTTGGAAGCTCCTACAGCGTCAACAGCAGCGGTCATTGCCCCTTTTTTGGCTTCCTTGCTTGGTTCCCTTCCTTACCTATAGGGTGACCTAGGAAAAGCTGTTAGCCTTTTATGCCCTACTAGCCTTTTATGCCCTAGCCTTGAAAACGATTATGCTTTCGTAATTAGTTCCAGCTTAGCTTCGTCATGCCCACCGGAAGGAACGCCTTCACTCACGCCAACAACAACAACAACCTCTGCTTAAGCAGCCTACCTTGAACCAGCGAAAGTGAAAATCACATTTCTTTGCCTGAGAGAGAAGAGCGTCAACCCGCATGGTCCCTGTGAGCAGCGGATTGCTTCCGCGTTGAGCCCTTGGCACTGACCTTTGAGACATCATTCCCGTAGCACCTTATACCTGACCTTGGAATGTCACTCTGCCTCACAAAGATCGTCTCTCTGGCACTTCCGCTTCCGGGGTTGGGTCAAAGCTATCGGTGGATCTCGTGGCGAGCCTTCCCCACCTACCTTACCTGGACCACCGTTAGCCCACCAACTTCCTTTGCAACCTGAACGCCCAACAACTTCCACTTCCACTGGGACTTGACCACCAACAGGCACTGGCTCACCTCACTACGCTCCGAAAGCTTCACCGTACTTTCCACCACTGCCATCCATGCAAAGTGGCAAACCCATAAACCCAAAACCACTCTCAACCACCATAAATTGTGGCCAAATCACCAACACCACCCCCCCCCCCCTCCCAAAATTTAAAAAAAAAAAAAAAAATCTTACCACATTTGAAACCCCACTTAACCAAACCAGAAACCCAAGCAATTCCTCAACAAAACTCCATCCCAAAATCCAAATAACTCCAACTTTGTCCGTTAAAAAGCCATAAAGCCTATATTGGTCGAGCAACCATCATCCATGGCCCATATTTTTCATAACTAAAAGCTTCCACATTGACCTAGTCACAAACCTAAATCAAGCACCATTCTATGTTTTAGAGATGACTATGAGTCTGTTTGGATAGAACTTATTTTGCTGAAACTGAAAACTGAAAACACTATAGTAAAATAATTTTTAAATGTGTGAATAGTACTGTGGGACCCATTTTTAATGAAAAAATTGATAAAAAATGACATTTGTGGGTCCGTAAATAGTGCACGGATGCACTGTTCACGGAAGACTAGTCAAAAGTTGCGGCTACTGTTCATGTACAGTACATGAACAGTAGCCGCTTGTTGGGGGAAAAGGCGTGCCAAAAAAAAAAAAAAGGGGGAAAACGTAGGAAACTTAAACGCAGCAAAACGCAACGTGGATTGAAACTGAGCCTATATCTATGCACTATAGCTAGCTAGCAGTTGTTTTGGCTAACTACAAGATAGTCTAATGTTGGTTCCCTTTTTTGGGTTAATTAGCCAGCCCAACTTAGCTAAATTAATCAGATGGCTAGTCTATTACTAACACTCTTATTTGAATTCCATCTCACTTAAGAAAAACTCCATGACAGTAATTCATGGAACATTTTTAGTCAAACAACCAATAACAATAAAACGGGCATGCCCCAAACACAACATGGATTCGTATTGGTTACGGCTAAATGGGTTCTTAGTCAAATTTCCGCTAATCCTAGTACTATTTTGCCTATACACGCTTAGTTTTACATGACATGTAACCTACTTAGGTTTTTAAAAGCAATCAACCGGGTCGGGTTTTCATGTTGAAAACCCGACATCTGACAAATCTTGGCAAGTCTTGTTTAGTGAAACTCATTGGTGACTACAAGTGAATTCAAAGCTCACCAATTTAGCTAAATTAGCCAGATGGATAATCTATTACTAATGCTCTTAGTTCAATTCTGTATTACCTCAAAAAAACTCAATTGCAGTAATTCATAGTACATTGATTCATTGAACTGCGATCATTATTTTATTTTATTGTTTTGGTAAGTGAGACTGAAAACTTATTTAGCTTATTTAGCTGAAAACTCAATTGTAGTCTTTGGGAAATAGCTTATTTAGCTAAAATTGAAAATTTTTTGCTGAAAGTACTGTAAATAAAACTAAAAGTTAGCTGAAATAGTACTGTAGGACCCATAAATAGTACCAAAAAGTGCAATGAGACACATAAATAGTATTAAAAATAAGTTAAATAGTAAAAGAAATTGTCTAATATAAGTTTATCCCTAACGCAACCAAAGCAAACGACCAATAACAAACAATAAAAGGGGTACACCCCAACTTCAACTGAATAATGTAACAGATACAAACTATTTTATAACATTTTTACAACCTATTGTAGTGGCTAATTTCTTACTGATTTTCATTTGGGCCCACCACTAATATCATTTTTCATTTACTAATAATCACTTACTACATCAGTAGCTTGTAATTTTTTTTGTAAAAAAATTTGTATCTCTAGCATTTTTTAATTCAACTTGGTTTTGTCTTATATCCTATTATTGTGTGAAATGGTTACTGCTAAATGGGGACTTAGTCGGATTTTCATTTATCTTAATACTATTTTTGACTAAGCACGCTTAATCGACGGATTTTGATGGGATGTGATGCATTTTTTAAAAAATATTAAAAGACAACACAGTATGCTAAAACTCATATATATATATATATATATATATATATATATAATTGAAGTCTTTTACTTTTTATTGGCCTCTCCGGAGTTTGCCACATCATTATTATTATTTTTTAAATAAAATTATTTTTGTTTAGTTTAAACTTAACAAGAAGTGAAACTCTATCTCTCTAACAAGTTCAACTTAAACTCAAACTCAAATATTGATAATTTATCTCTAAAATTGCGAAGTTAATCATGAACACTATAAAAGCAGTGCAAACTCTAATAAATATATATATATATATATATATATTTTTTTTTTTTTTTTTAAATCGAGTAGAGGTATGAGTTCTTCTCCTTTACTTTGTTTTAAAAAAAAATATTTTATGGTTTTTCATGTATTTTTTTAAAAAGTAATTTTTGTACATGAACCACCAAACTTTTTTCAACCATTTTTTACACAATAAAAAGCTTGGAATAATTGAAATTTAAGATTGCTGCTACTGCATATGTCTTTGTTTCACCTCACGATATGAAAGCATGTTAATTTCTTGGACAGAAAGTTTATATATGATATATTAAGAGAATGTATGACTTTCATTATTTCAACATGGGCTCCTGCTTAACATTTTTTAGCGAGGACCACATACTAATAAGATTCGTTTAAAGTTTAGACCCATTAAAATTTAAAACTTATTGCTTTATGAGTTTGTGTACTTTATATATATATATATATTTCTCTTTTGAATAGTCATATATTTTTTGAATTGTTTCAATAACTTATTCTTTAATTATAATTTGTAGGTTCTGAATCTTTTAATTCCTTTCAATAGTTATAGCTATTGTGGGGTTGGGAAATTTGAGGTCCCAGCCCACTTTACATTCAGGGCCCAAAACCCAAGCCGAGGAGCCCTATTGCCGAGGACGATCTCACGCTCAACACCTCACAAAACACCTGAAGAAAATGACAAACTCAATACAGGGGCAGGACAAAGGAGAAAGCTACCAACACCGCAATATGGAGCCCTACATCTGACAGGTCCATACTCCATACCATGCTATTTAACCTTTCCCAACCACCCCCAACCACTCTGATGTATGGACTGATAGGACCAGTCTATACCCTAAAAAGCAAAACTTACACGTGGACACTAAATGGGAAGTAAACACTAGTATAAAAGGGAAAGAAAGCCAAGGGAGAAGGGATCCCCGGAAGGAGGAAAAATCCTACAAAAGGGAGAATGGGAAGGATATGATGCTCCTCGGACGCAGTCCGAGGACTTAAACCCTTCTAGCTGCATCGATGTAAGGCTTAGCTATTCAAGCCAAGCCCACCTTCATATGAGCGTCCATAAAAATCATGATCAGACCGCTGTCTGGTGATCAAGGTCCAGCCTTTCAAGCCCACACTCTACAAATCATGTTGTTTGGACCCTTTACATACGAGCCCAATGTCACTCTTGGGTCATTAATAATCGTGTCCCTACAGCTATGAATTATTCTTTTGAATGTAACTCATCTTTCTCTTATATTTCTCTATTGTTTAGTCATATATATTTTGTTTTGTTTCAATAATTTATAAGCAGTGAATCATCTGATCCTTTAATATTTTTTGGTCTTTTAGAAATTTTAATATCTGAATTTTTGAGTTATTTTTTTGCAGTATTTGAAACTATCTGACAAATTTTTTGTAAGCTATTACATGTTCAAGCAATGACTTCTTCATCAAATTGTAACACAAATTGAAGTCATACAAGAGCAAATCATGCAATGGTGTAGTTTCTTAATCAATTTAAGATTTTATAAAATTATTTTAGTCAACCTCACAAATAAGTAGGTTCTTTTGCATAGCATGGGTTAATAACTAGTGTAAATATATAATTTTATCCTAATTGGCCTTATCCTTTCACTTCAATCTTTTATTATTATTTTACTAGGATGGAAAATTTATTGAAGCAACAACAAAACCTTTACGAGAACTAGAAGCTTTTTATATTCAAAGAGTCCAGTAGTAATTCTTTGTAATGGTATCTTTGTAGTGCCTCACGTATTGAAAAATGTTTCTCTCCAAACTAGAACGTCTCGTATATCTTTTTATTAGATGTAAAATTTTAAAATCTAACCGTTTGAATTTATGTTTTTATTATATTCTTTATGCTTGCAAAATTTCATGAAGATCAAAAATCAATAGCTATGTTATCAATAACATGTTTAAATTTCAAGTTTTTGTGATAAAAAATTATGCACGAAAAATAAGTTTATTGATCGAATAATAAACAACATCCGATTTGAACGAAATTTGACATGTTTTCTAAGAGCATAAAGAAAATGTAATCTAACGTATAGATTTTCAAAATTCATATTCAATAAAAAAAAAAAAAAAAAAAAAAAAAAAAAAAAAAAAAGACAAGTTTAGAGGGTCTCTCTCCAAACTAATTTGGATAAAAACCTTGTCCCCATATATATATATATATATATATGAAAAGACCTATTTATTAATGGCTTCCCAAATGAATTTTTTTCCTACAAAAAAAAAGTCTTTATTTGGGTTAAAAAAGCTGTTCAGATTTTGTTGAGCACCTAATCATTTGGAAATAAATAATTAAGATCTGACTATCCCATATTCCCATTCAACTTCTAATTTGGCATTGGCATATGCCTAAAGCACTTGCAGCAGTAGAACTAAATAGCTATATAACTATTTTAGCTCCACCAAAACACCAAAAAGAGCATGTAGCAGTGGAGCTATGCTTATAATTTTTAGCTTATAGCTGAGAGCTAAACAAAAAAAAAAACAATTTTTTACTCCTTAGCTAGGTTAAAATATATTTTTTTTCTTTCTTTTAATCTGCTTCGAATTGCAAATGAGTCTGGCTTCCCTTCTTTCTTCCTCCACTTTCCTCATCTTCTCTCTTCTTCCTCCACCGCCAGCCCGATCTCACAGCCCAGCTCCAACCCATCCTTGGTGCCGACCCATCTCGCCGATCTCCCCACCCATTCCGCCAACAAACCCATCTCGCCGATCAAACCCACTTCTCTTCCGCCGATCAAACCAAGCCAACCCAAGCCCCAAGCCGCCAATCCATGCCTCCGACCAGTCCTCCATCTCAACGCTCACCTAACGCCGACAAGCCTGGGTTTCTTTGGATTTCGTGGGTTTCATTCGTCGATCCAAGCTCTGGGTTTTATCATTGAAGTCGCCGCTGCCTTCCTCTGCCCATTGCTTTGGTTTTCCGTTGATCCAAGGTTTGGGTTTTTTTTTTTTTTTTTGCATTGCGTGAATTTGATTGTCGTGGTGTGGGTGTTGCTTGGTGGGTCAGATGGGTGTGGGCTTGGTTGATTTTTTTTTTCTTTGTTATGGGCTGTGGTGGTGGTTGTGATTGTGGTTGTGGTTGTGGTTGTGGTTGTGGTTGTGGTTGTGATTGATGTTTATTAATGTAGAGTATATATTGTTTTATTATAGTGGATATATTATTTTATTGTGATGTTTATATTATTTTATTGTGTTGAAAGCTAAAATAGATCCACTGTTGTAACATGTGTGTATGTAAAATAGATAAAGTAACTTTTTGTAGAACTAAATTGCTAAATTTTTAACTCTACTACTGTTAATGCTCTAGCATTAACATTCAATGTGCTAAAAAAATGCAAAGCATACTAAAAACCTATATTTTTATTACGCCATTTAACAATACACTCTATATTTTTTATATTTTATTCTAGCATACAACACATTAAAATAACATGAAAAATAACTCCTACCGTATATTTATAAATAATTAAAAAAATAAAAACCAACACTAACACTACCCCGAAAACCCACCACTACCGCCCACAAAACAGCCATCCATAATCCCAGAAAACCACCCATAAACCTAGTAAAATCACCATCCACCATCTTCATTGCCCACAAATCAAAATCACTGATTCACAAACCACCCATGGCCCACAATGTTGATCCACCATCATCATCATTAGCATTAATTGAGAGAGAGAGAGAGAGGGAGAGAAGAGAGAGGTCTGAGCGAGAGGAGAGAAAAATGAATTAAAAAAATAACATTGCTACAATGATTTGCTACTAGTAGCATATTCCTATAGCAATGTTAAAAACTATTTGACAAATTTTTTCTCAAGTAGCAAATCCAATGGAGGGTTTTTTTTTTTTTTTTTTAATTATTTTTTTTCCACTCTTTCTTTGGTGTGCTAAAATAGCAATTTGGATGTTTTAGCACACAATGCTAGTGATAACTTCTTGAATAAACAACATTTATGATATGTCATAAATGCATAATGCCGTAATGAATGCTTGCCTAGCATAAAATAATACATTTGTATCGGTGTAAGTGCCATAAAAATGGGATATGTTTTTTCTCCTGCAGTAGAGAGTGAAATGTTCTTTAATAACAATTTAATAACAATGTTAACGAATGTCCTAAGAACATTAATTTAGGAACTATTTTTAAAAATATTTTATGAAAAAATGATAAAGTAATTAGGGTATGTTTAGTAACTGTTTTTTTCCCTTTATTTTTGTTTTCAAAAACAATTTTCTATTTTTGAAACTAAAAAACTTGTTTGGCAACTCAAAATAGACAGAAAATAAAAACTGTTTTCAAAACTTAATTTGTGAAGGAAATTGAAAACATGCAAAATACTGTTTTTAGTTTTTAATTTTCAAAAATCAATGAAAACATGTGTTTAATTTAATGAATCTGTCTCATTTAATGAGTTAGCATTAGAGTTCAAATCCTACTAACAATATATTTTAATATTTTTTATTTTTTCTTCAAAAAACTATCTTTTTAATTTTAGTTAACCAAATATGTTTTTGATTTTAAAAATATAAGAAAATTGTTTTTTCATTATATTCCCAAAAACAAAACCTGTTACCAAACATAACTTTAATTTTGTTGATAACTTTTTATATTTTTCCTAAAAATAGTATCAAAATTTTCTTAATTTGGTTTACAAACAATTGCTTTAAAGAAACCTATTAACATATCCTGAGACCTTGGTTTAAGGTCACTCATGAAAAGTTTTGAAAGGACATTTAATTTTGTTGATAACTTTTTATATTTTCTCTAAAAATAATATCAAAACTTTGATTTACAAACAACTGTCTTAGGTAAACCTATTAAGATATCCTGAGGCCTAGGTTAAAGTCACTCACGAAAAGTTTTGAAGGGACAATTATTAAGTGATAAAAAAATTATAAATATGATGGAAAAGGAATACCTAACCTACATGTTTAACGGGAAAGGCCAGCTTTCATGAAGTCACAGGCCCCCCAAGTGCAGGTGTCTCGTTGTCATTACGGCAAGGGCACAGATTGTTTCTGTTCCAACCCAAATATACAATATATATTTTTACAACCAATCCATCATTCATTCAATCAAAAACCTCAGCTCAAACGTGGTTTACAAGCAAATGTAACCATTGGCACTGTCTGGTCAAAACCACCCCATTAATTATTCACCAAAAAAGTTCCTAGCATTTCCTATTTGAGTGTCAGCTTTTTATACATGGCGTCATGGCCTCTCTTAAGAGCACGTGGAAAGGCTTCCCTTGAGGAAGGTCTCTCATAAAAGCTCTGGTGGGTTTTAGAGGGGATTGAGAAGAGAATTGGAGTAGTAGCTAGTTTTAGGAGTGTGGGCAGAGCTATGGGACAGAATGTTGTGTTTTGGGCCTTTTGGGTCTTCCCCAAGTTTCAAATTCTGTTTTTGTTTAATTTTGTTATCAAAGTGTCCAATTATATTGTGAGAGCAATTAATGTGGTTTGGTGAAGTTTCTGATCAGAAAGATGTTGATGTTTCAAAGTATTTTTGCTGTATATATCCGAGGTACTACCATAGTTAATGTCATTAAAACCTCTCTCTCTCAGCCATTCCTTTTCTTTATCTCTAATATAATTCCCCCATTCCTTTTGCTCTCTCTCTCCCTATATCACAAGTCGCTTTTCAAGTATTCAATCTTCTTGTCCTGTGTTGTGGGTCTCTTGTATATCTGTCTTTGTGTTCTTATTTTTGGGTTGTCTGTAATTCCAAAATTTTATCCCATTATTCAAGCATTGTTTGCAATGAGATTAGCTGAGTTCATTGTTCTGCTATGTCTTTTGTCATTAGCTTTTGTGGGCTCTGATGCAGTGGTAAGGATGACAATGCTCACTGCCACCAATGGTGCTAAGGAAAGGAAGAGCTCAAATGAGACATTAGAAGCAGTCAACAGGTGCAACTCCAAGAGACTCCATTTTCGCTCAGAGAAACTCTCTAACTCTGAGAAGTACAATCATATTAACACTACAGAAGACAGCAAAAGAGTGGTGCCCACTGGTCCAAATCCCCTACACAACAGGAAGAAGTGAAGAGCCTACTGAGCAAGAGCTTGAAGTTTTCTAAAAAATGATGCAGTGTTTCTCAGTGTAATGTTTTTGAGAAGAAAGTAAAGATTTTCTTTTTACTTCTTTTATAATATACCTTTTTGATGTTTTGGTCTTTTTCCTTTCTGTTCCTACCCATTTGATTATGTATAAAGGGTTCTGAATTTCTATTCTCATGTTCCTGAACTATTATTACTATGCAAAAGGCTTAGTTACGGAAATATGAAATAAAGTTAAAAAAAAAAAAAAAAAAAAACGCATGACTAACTTGGATTATAATTTTTTTTACAATACTTGAACATTATTAAAAAGAAAAATATCATCTTGTTTATTTTTACTATTTTACGTTAAGGGTCTGTTTGAATACTGTTTATTATTGAAAACTGAAAATACTATAGCAAAATAATTTTTAAATATATGAATAGTATCATGGGACCTAGTTTTAAAGTTGTTTTTGCTGAAAAAAGTACTTGCAAGTCCTGTAAATAGTATACAGGATCCACTAAAAAAAACACTTGTTGGAAAACACACAAAACACGCTTCACAAACTCACACTAATATTCAAAATTGTCACCGAAATGTCCACATTTTAAAACCTAAAAATGGATGTAAAAAGAACTTGAGTGTAAAAGAATTATTGCCTTAAAATAATAATAATAATAATAATAATAAAAGGCCTAGAGCATCCATATTGGTAGAGCAAAAAATTTAGCAATTTGGTACCATAAAAAGCTAATTTATTTATTTTACTACTTCATTTTATAAAACACCCAATATTAGTGGTTTTATTTTAGTTTTTAACACAATAAATTCCCATGTGTGTGTGTGTTTCAGTCCTGTGTCTTTCTCCAAAAAAGCAATCAAGTGGGTTTGTCCCACATCGCCCAAGTGTGTGTCTCCCAATGGGTTTAAAGCCTTCACACAACATTCAACAGTTACCGGCTTTTGTATGTTGTGAGTTGTGTGATATTAGACTCGAGTTCCCACTCCCCTTTGTGTGTGTGTTTCAGTCCTGTGTCTTTCTCAAAAAAAAAAAAAAAAAAAATCGCAGGGATCCAAATATCGGATTATACTTGCCACCGTAGCGTGTTAGATTAAAACTATATTAAAATACCAGATTGTCCGCTTCATAGGATAGCTCGATTAAATAAGTGTGTTGTATGGGAGTGTGTAGACTAGTTTAGTGTTTACCAGGTGGGTTATATTAATGACTAAGTGACTATGAGTACCCTCAATTATAATTGACTAGTTTTTTTTGGATATAATTTAGAATTGTCTAGTGTTTCCTCTAATCAATGATAAATGGTATTAGAACCAACTTAAGAACCGATGTTGTTATAGGAGAACTACAGTGAGAGAGATTGTGATACCCGAATTATATTGATTGGATTGAATAAGTGTGTGCTGTGAGTGTGTGTACTATATATAAATCCTACATAAGATATTTACTAGATCAAACTTGGTTATATAAGTAAATACAAGATGACCAAATATAATTTGACTATGTTGCTGTTTTATTATGTATATATTTAGTTTCACTATAAATCTATTGTATTTATGTATATATTTATGAAGTGAGGAATTATTGTTTTTTATTTATAAATATAAAATTTATTATTTATTATTATTATCATTTTTTTGAAGAAAAGTTTAAGATTATTATTAACATTGTTGTTGTTGTTGTTGTTAACTTGTTATATTTTGTGTATTTAGTTTTACAATTGTAGGTTTCAATTAGTTCAACTGGTAAAATCTCTTATTTAAAAAAAAAATAGATCTATAGTTTGATCCCCATTTACACCAAAAAACCAATTAGTGTATTGATCTGACAATAAAAACCAATTATCAAGAAGAAGAAAAATCTTTAATTTTTAGGCCAAGAACTTCAAATTGAAAAACAATCCTTAAATTGGTTTGTATTTGATGCATGAATTGGGATCCAAACATTTTACTTATAGACAAATCAAAATGATCACCAAACAAATTTTGAAACATTGGTTCCAACTTCCAAGCTACTCCTCACATTTTTCATTTCTCTTATATTGTTGCCCTTGGGTTCACATATAAAGCATTTGATACATGAACATTGGAAAATTAGGAGGAAATGCTGAAACAGAATTGAAAAAAAAAATGGTGATAAAAATTTATTTATTTATACCAGAAAATGGTGATTCATAAGGATAAGGAAGTCCAAGCCGCTCCTTTACCAGTATGAATTTGACATGTTTTCCTGATTAAGAAAACGGCATTGAATATGGGTCAGAAGAGAATTTAAGTGTGGCTCTTTAGCTACCTGAACGTGCCAGATTGCCTTGAATTCGAAACACCTACTTTTTTTTTACTTTATTTATTTCTTTTGATTTTCACTTTGCTACAGCACAACTCGTGTGTTGTTTGTCATCAGGAAAAAGCTACTTTTTCCACATAAGTCTCTTTGCTTTTGCATCGTTATTATGAAATCCCCGTCCGATGCTACTTAAATTAGGTCGTGTCCCTCTCAGGAAAACAAAGCAAGAGAAGTGTAAGTGCATGGTGCAGATAAAATAAGGTCAATGTGGACAGGGAGGGAGATTTTGGATATCGTGTACCGATTTTGTTGAAGACCCATTTGGAGGAAGAGAGAGAGATAGAATCATTTGGCTATAATTGTCTTGTCACTGCTGGTTTTAATGGCTCACCAATGCAGTTGTGTTTTGAATTTATGATATTCAAAATCCCATGGTTCACTTGGGAAAAAACCATATACCTCATGCTTAGAGCATTTGTAGCAGTGAAGCTAAATAGCTATAATGCTATTTTAGCTCCATCAAAATACAATAAAACTCCTACAGCAATGGAGTCATACTTAAAAATTTTAGATGAATTGTTACAATACACATCTATCTATAAATATGCACTGTAGCTTGGAGCAAAAAACAAATAATAATTTTTTATTCACAACCGGTACAACTTTTCTCTTTTTTTTTTTTTTCATTTCACTCTCTCTTGGTCAGAGCACTCATTCACTCTCTCAAGCTCACTGTCATCTCTCCTCTCAAGCTCATTGTCATCGCCGCCCGTCCACCTCAAGCTCACTCCGGTACAACTTGCTTCTTTTTTTTTTTTTTTTTTTTTTTTTTTTTTTTTTATCAAATCCGGTCTCATTCACTCTCTCTATTTCACTGTCAACTCTCATCTCAAGCCTCTCAAGCTCACTCTCTCAACGTTGCCACCATCGTCAAGTTCAGACCCACACCGCTGATCTGCCTCGACGCACTTCTCTTCCGCCGATCCACTTTGGGTTTTTGATTTGGATCCACTTCATGTGGATGTCTGAACGGTGCAAAACTACGAGTGCACAATATCGTAGTTTTATAGTAAAGTGATGAGAAGAGTATCGTTCTCAGGGATTGGTAACTTACTTTTGACAAATACCAAAATTATACTAATCTCGATTTTATCTAGAGAAGTCACTAAGGTTTTTTTTTTTTTTTTTTTGTAATTGGAATTCAAAATAAAATCAATTTAAATAAAAGATACGTAGAGGAAAAGAAAGATGTTGCTTGAAAATCAACTTAATTAGAAAGAAACTTCTAAGAAATCGATTTCACCTAATACCTCACTATGCTTTACTCATCTAGCTAATTGAATTTAATTCTCTCTATTTGTTAGCAATTTCCAAACTCTTTCAAAAGCCTCTTTCGACAGTCAATTGGAAACATTCTTGTTCATCAATTTACACAAGAGTATGCAATTTAATAA
The DNA here is from genome assembly GCF_932294415.1 of Quercus robur. Taxonomy (NCBI): domain Eukaryota; kingdom Viridiplantae; phylum Streptophyta; class Magnoliopsida; order Fagales; family Fagaceae; genus Quercus; species Quercus robur. Next base: position 11,034,431 of record NC_065544.1, on the reverse strand, counting down.
AGTAAGAAAGCATTAAGACCAACGATTTTAATACTACATAGGTTTATACAAGTCTTTCGATCTCTATATTTACCTATGCTGAAATATTCAAGATCTATCCTATAATTTCCTCTTTCAACAGCAAATCACAAGCTTAAAATCATCTAATTAATGGCCAGTTAATTAGAAGCAATAAGCTTAGAATAAATCAGACAAACATGAAGAGAAATTGTTCAAATTAACATAGAAAAGCAAACATAGTTTGGAACTAAATTACATCGTTTTCCTAGAATAAAGAAAATTTAGTTCATGCTAAAAATTAAATTCAACATAAACGAATTCACCATAATTTTTCTGAGAAGATTTGAAGGAAAAAATGAACACAAAAGAATATTTTTCAGTGTCTTTTCTGCTTCAGCCCTCCTTTCTGCTTTAGTACTCTTTTCTTTTGTTCTATGTTCAGCCCTCTTTCTTTCTTCTTCTGTTTCAGCCCTCTTTCTTGTTTCTATTCAGCGCCACTTTTTTTGTTTCTGTTCAGCACTCCTTTTCTTGTTAAGCGCTTCCTTTTTGCTTCATTTAGCGCCTCTTTTTTGTTGTCTTCTTGTAGCCCTACGTTTTTTTCTTTTCTTTTTGACGTGTTGCCCTATTTTTTCAGCCCAAAACACTTTTTCAGCCCAAAATGTTTTTCAGCCCTCTTCTTTTTATTTGTGGTTCAGCGCCTCCTTCTTTTCTTCTTTTCAGCCCTTCTTTTTTTCTTAAGCGCCTCATTCTCTTTTTCTTGCCAACTTCCAAGGCCAAAAATATTCTCTCTAGCTGCTTCACATCTCTTTTATTTGAGTAAATCTTTATTTTCTTCAAATCTGGAATAAAATTTAAATAACAAAAATCAAGTCTAAAATCAACAAAATAAATAAAATTAGACTAAAGTTTAAAGTTGAGAAGTGATAAATTACACTCAATTATGCAAGTCATCAATATCTCTGTTTTTTTATTTTTGATATATGATTTTTTATTGTTGTTCTGGATTATTGGCTTCGTGATTTTGGTAGATTGATGATGATTATGGTTTGGTAAGTGTGAGTGATGATGATGATGATGATTAATGTTCTTAATGGATGAATATGGTAGTTTCTCATTGATGATGATGATGATTATGGATTTTGTAAGATGGTGTGCTCTGATTTGGGTGGATTTTGTTGGATATGTTTTGTTGCACAAAACTAGAAACAGAGCACACATTTCTTGTGGCCATTTTAATGAGAAATTGCTAGTTTGGTTTTGAGTTTTGATATAAATGTACGTTTGGGAATTTTCTGTGTGCAGGAAAGTTTTGAGTTTTGATATGCATAATCATGTTCTATTAATATAATTCTAAGTATTTTAAGTTTTGATATAAATGTAAGTTTGGGAATTTTCTGTGTGCAGGGAAGTTTAGAAGAGTCGGCGGCGGCAGTAGCGGCGGCAGTGGTGGTGGTAGCGGTGACAGTAGCGGTGACGGTTGCAGGTGGTTGTAATTGTTGTTTATTGTAGTAGTAGATATATTATTTTATTGTAGTGGATATATTATTTTATTGTAATGTTTATATTATTTTATTGTGTTGAAAGCTAAAATAGATCCACTGCTGCAGCATGTGTGTAGGTAAAATAGATAAAATAACTTTTGGTGGAGCTAAAAAGCTAAAATTTTAGCTCCACTGCTGCAAATGCTCTTATTAATTCATAAGGATCTCTTGTTTTTTTTAGGTCTGGGTTCAATTGATAGGGTGTCACTATAGTGAGTTCAATTGATAGGGTGTCACTATAGTTACGGTCAGTTGGTAAATATCAACTTAAGTCACTTCCATCTATTTTTTGTCTATAAAAAATGTATAATACTTATAAATCATAATAAAATGAAATGATTTGATTGCATGAGTCACCATCCCCCCCCCCCCACCCCTCTCCCTTAATTTTTCTAGTTCGTTCTGATTCTGCATGTGTAATTTATTTACACTCTATTTTAATTCTGCTTGTGTAATTTTATTTACATTCTATTTTAAGTACAATTGAACTTTTGTCCATCTCAAGTTGTTTTTAATTCTAGTAAAGACATAACAATACCAAATGCACATCATCGATGACCATCAGTAATGGAACTACAATTTGAGTTCAGGGAAGCAAAATTTATAATTTTCACATATACAGGAATATTTAATGTAAAAAAAAAAAAAAAAAAAAAAAAAAAAACCACCCACAAAATAATAGAATATGCATTGTATTACTTTTGGATTTTAACAGTAATATTCTTTTTTTACGCCCTTTTTTTTTTTTTCATTTTGATTAAAAAACCTTCTTTGTTTCTTTTATTCATAATATTATTTTCAATTTATAAGCTTTGAACTTAAAAGGCATTGATATAAGACAAATATTTCCTTTCTATTGTCTTTATGAATTTGGACCACCAAGATCAAAAGGAAACACACACACACACAAAGCAAAGAAAAAAGGAAATAAAATATTCAGATTACAAGATCAAAGAAAAGGTAAATTTTTAACTGGTTAAAAAATATATATTTCAAATACTTTCTTCATTTGGCACAAAGTTGTGTATATATAACAAGATCTTAAAAAAAAAAAAAAAAAAAAAAAGAGTTAGAGCACTAGCATTAGACATTCTAAAAAAAATGTTATTTTGGCGTATCAAAAAGTTATTTTATCTATTTGAACACATCATTTTACAATAAGGACAGACCCAAGGTGGCCCAGGCCCCCTTGCCCAATTTTTTTTTTTTTTACTTATTATATTTTTTATTTTTGTAGTTGGGACCCCTCTTCCAAAACCTTAGGTCCCCTTCCTCTCCCATCAGCCTAGCCAGCCTAACCCAACTAGCTATCCAGCCCAAAAACTTAACAAAAACAATAAAAAAATATTCACAATGGTGATTGTATTTTAGCAAAAAAAAAAAAAAAAACCACCAAAAAATCATGTATTATTGGAGAAGCTAAAGTTAAAATTTTGCAACTACAGTAAACTGGTATAAATACTAATTGACTATAGCAAGTTGTTAAAAATAACATACAATATTTTATTAAGATTATCTCTCTCCCTTCAATTAAAAAACTCAAATTATCTCTCTTCCTTTATTATTTTAATGAGTTATTTATATTATTTTAAATGAAATGGTAAAAAAATTGAACATTTGATGTTGGGTATATTATAAAATGAGATGGTAAAATAGATAAAGTAGCTTTTTGAGGTGTTAAAAGCTAAATTTTTTCAGCACCACTAATGTGAATGCTCTAACTAAAAAAAAAATCCTAACTAGCCTAGTATTAAAAAATAATATTATTTTGTGTTTTTTTTTTTGTTGGTAAATGATTGCATTTTAATGTATTAAGAAACAATGATTTTGTGTATTTATAATTTGTTAATACTATATGGATGTGAATTTAGATTGTATTTTTTTTTTTGGCTTATATTTCGACCCCCTCTAGGTTGAAATCCTGGATTCGTCCTTACTTTACAATACACTTTACATCACATATTCTATCATTTTACCACTTTAATTAAATATTTTTCTTTATTCTTTTTAATTAAGAAAGATATTTTGTATGGAAGAGAGAAATATTTTGTATGGAAAAGAGAGAATGTTTGAATTAAAAAAAAAAAAAAAATCAAATAGCACATCTCCTAGTACAGTTTTATTGTTAGAACATTACTGAAAGACACAAATTGGTTCCCAAGCCCAACAAGTAAAAGGATCTGGGCTCAAAGAGCCCAATACAATGAATTTGTAGAGAGCGAGTTAGAAAATTAGGCTCTAATGAGTTGGGTGACAATTATAATGGATCTAGATCACTATAAAGCAAAGATAGACTGATTTTATCTAAAGAAAATCGTCATCGGTACAATCCGAGAAGATTAGTTCTTGTATATATTTCTTGAAGTTGGTTACAAGCACAATTCATGTTATTACAGTGTTTTTCTCTTAATTCTCCAATCACCTTCCATCTGGGTCTCCTTTTTATTTTATACTCTCTTCCTTCTTTTATCTCCACCCTCCACGTGTACATTAGATTGCTAATGTTAATCCTTGTCCTATCAACATATTCTTGAAATCTTTGGGAGTAGCTGTAAGGTTAAAAAGTACTGTTCAGATATCACTTCCTCATTAATGCAACCAGAGAGTTAGCTACAAAGCATTCAATGCGGTGGTAGTAGTTTTCTCTTAGATATTTCATAGCTCCTATTTGTCATGTACATTCATAATGCATATCCTTATCAATAGAATTTCCTGAAATGTTACTCTGGATGACATAACACACCTTTTGATCTCTGCTTCGTTTAGCTGAGGAGATATCCCTCCTCAGCTTACCTCCTCCAACCTTCTCATTTGTAGCTTGGTCGTGGAGTTCTGAGTCTTACATCTTCATTACTGTTTATCTATCCTCGGATCACTAGGCGTCCTCAAACAAGGCCCAAGGCCCAACATATATTCTTGGGCCCCTTATCCCTGCAATTACTTTTGCAAATAAATTTGACATTTAACACATTTCATGAAGGTAATTTTTTTTTCTGTATTTATTAGCGCTCTTATTTAATCAAGCCACACAACAAATATTGATCCAGTGCAGCATGAAAAAAATATCTTAAGTGATGGTCTCATAAGTGACAAACTCACAGTATATATAGATCTCACATTTTTTTTTTTTTTTTTTACTTATAAAAAAAATAGAAAAAGAAAGAAAGAAAAATTACAAATGTTTTGAGAGGATGATCTTATAAAATTTTCTTACAAGATACACTGTATCTCTGATCAGTTTTGTCGTTAGTATTGGGGAAACAATCCGATCATCAACTTCATGCAAAATAACAAATTATGCCGACCGTTGCACACTGCTACTGTCGTAATGATATATGTAATAATGTCAAGGCAATTGCCATAAGTGCTACCACTCTTTAAGTACTACAGATAAGTACATGATGGGTAATTATTGAGTACTTTCGGAGTATTATAAATGTGTACTCCTCCTTTTTACATAATTATGAGTCCCTCCATTCAATAACTTTCCATTCATGACATCGATAATAAATTAAAGTTATAAAGACTTAATTTAATTAGTAATTATGAAATACTTGGAATGCTTCAAATTCACCTTTTTTTTAAGTAAGAGGATTTATTGGCATTGTGAAAATATTTGAGGCATTTTTTTGGTTCTTTAGGAGGAAGAGGGAATTATTTGTACGTGATTTTACTTGTGTGAACATTTATCTTTTTTAGGTAGTTTTGAAATCTTAATACCTAAATCCTACCCCAAATCTTAATACATTGATTATTATTATTATTTATAACTTTTTTTTATACAAGATAGAATTTTTACTCTATCCTAATTTGAGTGTATATATATGTGAAACTCCCTCTTGGAGACTTAAACCCTAACCTTTACCCCCCACACTCTATAAGTACTTATATTTGTGGAGTGACCAACACACTAAGGGTGTGCAGTAGTATTATTATTTATAACTTGATAGATACAACAATGGGGAGAGATATTTGAAACATAAATGTCTCAATTGAAAATACTAAGAAGTGCCAATTGATCTACAAGGCCCTTGGTGGAACCTAATAATTCAACAAACACAATCCAATTTGAAGGTAATAGATTTGTTTTATCTTGATTTGGTATGCTGGATTAGGATGAGCTTATAATTTCAATAAATGGTGAACTTGTAATTTTTTTTTTTTTTTTGAGAAACAAATTTGTACTTTTCTTAACTCAATGCTCTCAAACCAAACCAATATAATACTTATATTTATATAATATTTTTACTGCAAATATCTAATTTCAATTGCTCCCGCAAGCCTAAGCCCAGCAGTTAGAGTGTCACTATGGGCCTACCAGGTGGAAGACCCCAACTCAGGTCACCTCCCTCTACCCATTTTTTGTTAATAAAAAAAATAAAAAATAAAACCAATTGCTACTTCTCATTTCACTACACACATCCTCACGTAATATTTCTCTCATTTACAACCCTATATGATATCTCAAATACTCACCATAGACATTTTCCTTCTCTCTATGGCCATCACCCACACTCTCTCTCTCTCTCTCTCTCTCTCTCTCTCTCTCTCTCTCTCTCTCTCTCTCTCTCTCTCTCTCTAAATGTGATAATACACCTATTCTTTGCCGCCATCACCCATATTTGTGATCAAGCATATTTCTCATAGCTTTCAACAAGGAGGCATACAAGGAGTTTGCCACTCATTGACTTCAACGAGGTCTACTCAACCCTCGAAAACAAGTTTGTAGTGTTGACTTACCATTTATGCCACTACATATTGTAATTTTGAAAAAGATAACAAGGACAAAATGCTCATTTCACACCTCATGAGAAATTTCAATTTTTTACCTAGGATTAAAATCGATCATTGTTGAAATTAGTGGGAAAATCCTTATTTTTCAAAATGGCAATTAGGGTTTTCAATAGGGCTATTAAAAGCTAAATTTTCATTAGTCAAAACTTGATTGTAACTTGAGCTTTATTTCATAAAATTAGTGTTAATTAATATTATTTTCCCTTGGATGGATCCATAAAAATAAACGCAATGATTGAGTTTTATTAGTTAAAGAAATTAAGGATTTGTCATGCAATCACAATAATTCTTCAAGATGCACCCCAAAACTAAGTCAAGTATTATGTTTATATTGCATTGCATAGCTCTAACAGTGAATAATCAAAATTAGGTACAGATTTCAGTCAGGTGTCATGTGGTGCCTAATATCTTCATCATAAGTAACCAAACCCCGGCCCCAAACATGTGTTTCCGGTTTGAGACCTAGTTTAACCTAGTCTATGGTAGAGGACTCTAACTAGACCTTAGGTGAAGCCAATTAAACATTGATTACCAATATACCTTAAGAAATCACAACAATTATTGGTGGTGACTCAATAGCAAATACACTTTACACTCTCTATACACATGATCACAACCCTCCAAGTACCAGATGTGTAAGCAAATTAGGGTAAACACGCACACACCCGAAAGACAAGAGAGGTAAAAAAAACAAACCAAGTCCCTGTTTACAAGGGTAGATTAGGCTAGGGCCTGATATTGTCATCATATTATTTGGATTGGATTGGATTGGATTGAATAAGTATGTGTTGTACATACATATGTTAAGTCTTCCATTGGGTGCTTAATTACTAGGTTGAACTAGGTTATATATAGATTGAAAAATAATAATAAAAAAGAAGTTATTTTGAGTAATCCCAATTATATTTTGATTAGTCCTTTTGTAGTATATTGCAGATATGACTAGTGCTTTTACTTTTATTCTATTTTAAAAATTGAACTTATAAATTCATACATAGTTATATAAAGTTATAAACCCATTACTCTGTTACAATTTTGCTACAAACTGTTATTTCTCTCTCCCATTATTGCAGTTTAATCTCTTTACTAATTTCTTCGTTTGCATCTTGCATGGATTAAAAATTAATCGGTCTAATTATATATGGTGGATTTTGACCGTCTTCCACGTTAGGGAACGTGATATAATCTGGAACAAATTTGTTTTAGGGGAGGAACTAGGAAGCAACTTTTCGCTTTGGAGAACTTTTCACAGTTTTTTTTTTTTTTTTTTGAGGGGAAGTACTTTTCACAGTTATGCAGACCGTTGGGCCCAAGCCAAGAACCGGACTCGTCTAGGATCATACTTTAAATTATTATTTTATTATTAGTATTTCATACAATAATTGGGAGACGATAATTCGAAGACTAGTGCTTATGTTGAAAGCACCAAGAAATCTATATATATATATATATATATATATATATGGAGTATATTCTAAATCCAATTAGATTTTAAATTGGATTTCAATTGTTATTTATTTTTGTGTCATGTGTGTTCTATCTAAGTTTTTTTAATTTTTGTTCTAGGTGTGAGTTAATGCTATACAAAAGACGAAGAGTCAAATATAAATAAAACATAAACAAAACCAATAAAAAAAAGAGAGTAAAGTTATGTGTGTATAAAAAAAACTAAAAAACAAAATAGAGAGAGAGAGAGAGAGAGTAAAATTCATGGATTCCAATTGTTGTCTAATTTTGCGTCACTTGTCCTATCTAAGCTTTTTTTTAATTTTTGTTCTAAATAAGTTAATGCCGTGTAAAAGGCGAAAAATCTAATAACTACAAAAAAATGTCCAATAAAAAGAAGAGTAAACTCGTATGTATATCCAAAAAAAACAAAAAATAAGAGAGAGAGAGAGAGAGAGAGTAAAACTCATCTAGGACTTAAAAAATGTGTAATTCTTACATTAGGTATAATTTGAAGCCATATATGTGTGTAATTGTAATTGTATTTAATTGTCTTGTGTATATGCATGGGCTATACATGAGTATATATTTAAATCCAAAGCTGAAACAAAATTTAATTGGATTTCAATTAGAGACTAATTTTTTGCCACATTGTGAGCACACCGTCTCACACTAACTCATTGTATGGTTCATACCCCCATGAGAAGTACGCATTAGCTAAATGGACCAGAGGCGGAGGTTTGGGAGTCACCATCTAGTTTAGGTTCAAAAATCAAATTGGGCATTTTGGGCCATTTACTTACAAGTATAGGTCTACATACCAGATTATAGGTTTAGAGTTTCGGTATGGCTTGGGAAGGTGTTAGGCTCCCAAGACCGCCTAGCTCGTGGGCCAACCTCTATTATGTGTTGATAAGCCATGTTTAAATAAAGAAGTTATGAAAAAAAGAGCCATAATCCTAAACATAAACATACATCATGCACTTAATTAAAAAGAACACACATAAAATGGATAATATCACACAATAACGAAAAAGGAAACACATTAAAACCAAATTAACAAATATTATTAAATGTGAAAAACTAAAAATTAATAAACACACAAAAAAAAAATTAAATTAAACCTAACATGGTATTCTCCCAAAAAAAAAATCCAACATGGCAAGATTGACCAAATAAAATATGGAAAACAAATAAACATATTTAAATAACCTAAAATAGAGAATTCAAAGTCAAACAAATCATAAAACCATGTGTTAAACAATTAATTAAATAAAAATATTTGCCTTAATTTGGGTTTGTGGTGCGTACACGTACTTAACCATGCGCACGCATATTCGAGCATGCATACGCATCCTCAATACAAAAATTGTACAAATTACATTTTGCAAGTTTAACCAAACAAAGATGTTAACACGGAAAATAAAGAAGCATGTTAGAAACCTTAAACACTAAACTAACATAAAAATAAATAAATAAAATATTATCATAAACAAATAACCATGAAACAAATATATATATATATATATATATATATACACACTAAACTAGCATAAGGTAAAAAATCATGTCAAACTTACATAAACTAAAATAATAAAACAAGAACAAAAAAAAAAAAAAAAAAAAAATTATAATCAGCCTAAAATCATATTAATACATATCAAACATAATTGAAAATATCAAACAAAGCAAATATAACAAGTTAAAGAAACTATATCAAGAACTCATGTAAAGCATATTAAACAAAGGAAGAGTTCATGGAAAGAACACTCGCCTTGCTTAAGATCACGAGTTTAGGTTTTAACCGACTCCTCAATTGCTACAACACAAAGATTAGATTGAGAGAACAAAAATAATAAAGAACACAATAGTTTTTTTAGGAATCACAACTCAAGAACAACTTTAATTGAAAAGGGTTTTGAAAACAATTAGAAAACAAACTTTTTGCCTTAGAACTAACTAAAGAGTTTTTTTTTTTTTTTTAATGATTAAAAAATGTACTAACTGCTATGTGAGTTTATAAAATATGAACTAGGGTATTTAGAAGATGGAGGCACAAAATAAACTCTCTCTAGCTCCCTTTTGATTGAAGACATAATATTGGTATTTATATTAGTAAATTAGGATTTCTAGGGCCTTTTAGAAGTTTTTGGACATTCTTAAGGGTTTGGGGGCTGGCCTAACTCGAAGATTGCAGTTTTGGGGCCCTAAAACTAAAAATAAGACATTCTAGAACTGAACCCACATGCACAGGTTTGTGAAGGTGCATACGCATACTCATTGATTTCACTGCACTATTGTCCCACCTTTAAACAACCATAACTCACTCAATTTAAATCCAAATTACACAAAATATATGTCCAAATTGAAGCCCAAGATTTATAATTTTCAATGAAATAGATCAAACTAAAAAATTCTTTAGGGATCAAAAGTTACGGTCAAAATAGTGAGCAAATGTCATTTTTTAGCATCATTTTCAAAGCTATTTAAGCACTTTTGAGTTGTGATTACTTCGGAACAATTGAGAACTCTTTAATTACCCTTGGTTGACATATATCAAGCACATCATTGGGGCTGAGGATCAAAAGTTATTAATGAGTGCAAAATGAGGTGTTTACACACGTTTCCTATCTAATTTAAGTTTTCCAATTTTGTGTCAAGTGAGTTAATTCAGTGTAGAAAATGAAAAGTTCAATATAAATAAACTATAAAAAAACTAATCATATATCTAACTTTATATACAAAATTAGATGAAGAGAAAGTTTGAATGATTTTACTTTTATGAGCATTTTTTGTGTAACTAAAAATAATTCAAATTTATAAGTCATTTATGTAATACTATAACTATTTACGGTTAATTATTAACTAGGTAGAAATATTTTATATATTAACTATGTGGGCCGGGTGTGGATGTGTTAAATGCAATTGTTTTTAATTGTAATTATGTATAGGCATAGGTTATATAAGTAGCCTATATCTATATATATAATTACTTAAAGCCAAATTTGAGAGAAAATCTAATTAGATTATAAATTGAATTCCAATTGTTGTCTAATATTGTGCCATGTGTTCAATCTAAGTTTGTTTGTTTGTTTGTTCGTTTTTTTTTTTTTTTTTTTTTTTTTTTTTTTTTTTTAAATTTTGTTCTAGGTGAATTAATGTTGTGCAAAAAACGAAGAGTCTAATATAAATAAACTATCGAAAACATAATAAACAAAAAAAAAAAAGAAAAGAAAATTAAACTCATGTGTATATATAAAAAAAAAACTAAAATAAAAAAATAAAAGAGAGAGAGAGAGAGTAAAATTTATCTATGACTTAAAAATATATAACTCTTACACCAGATATAATTTGAACTCATATATGTGTAATTATAATTATTTTTAATTGTATAATGCATATTCATGGGTCATAAGCTAGTGTTAATTAAGTTAAAAAATGACTTTTTGAAATACTTTTTTTATTGGCTTTTGGTAACAGCTAACAGGTGAATTAAGGTACAAATTAAAGTGTATTTAATATTTTATATTAAATAAATATTTTATATATATTTAAAAAACAAATTTAAAGAAAAATGTTACATCACAACATTTTTATAATATTTTCATAACAAATTCTAAGTAGCAATTTGTTACGGACTCATATTTCGGCCTATTATTAACATCATTTTTTTACTCGCTATTAATAATTGGCCACTAAGATTAGTTGTAAAAATTATGTCAACATAGCATTTCTTTGTTCTTTTAATACTATTTTTAGGAATTAGGACTCGTGTTTGTATAATTCACCATTATTAGTATTTTTTTGGGTTTGGCTTACCTCCTATACTTTTTTAACTAAAATCTCCTTTTATTTTAATGAGAAACTATCATATCATTTACTAACTAAATAAAAGGTAGAGATTAAAATCCACTACCACTTGTCATTGTGTATTTAAAATAAAAAGAGATCTTCAATTAATTAAAAAAATACTGGAAGTAAGCCAAACTTTCTTTCTTTCTTTTTTTTCTTTTTCTTTTTATTTTTTTATATATATGTTAGTACATTGAATGTTTTATGACGACAATCAACAACCTTTGCATGAAAGCAACATTGATAAGAACGAACTATGCGTATGAGTGTATGACTAATAATTTAATATGAACCAATAACAAAGTATTTTATCTTCCTTTCCTAAGTTTCAAAAGTAGTTAAAGAAATGATTGGATTGTATTTAATTAGGAATATTCCCCTGATAAAATCCAATCGAATTAGTATTATATTATAACTGGATTTGTTTGATAATTTGAGGGCCTAAACAATAGAAGGGATTCTATCTTAGCCTTGTTTTAATAATTGTTTTTTTTTGTTATTATCTAACTAAACTAGTTTATACATCTGTCTCGAGAGATAAAGATGAACTAACAAGGATGACATAACAATTGAAAAATAAATTCTCAAACTTAAAAGAAAACCTAGGCAAAGATGGGCTTGGGAAATAGTCAATTAAGTAGCTAATTAGACAGTGAGTTTCAGTTAGCTCAACTAGTAAAGTCTCTAATAGTTGAATAAGAGATTTGGAGTTCAATCCCCGTGTATTCCAAAAACCTATTGGTGTCTAGGTCTAATTTAGTAGTATATTAGAGGTGCAAAATGAATTGAATTATTTATTGATAATTTGGGATTTAACTCGATAAAGAGCTTGTTTATGGTCGAATATTTAGCAAATAAGTCAAACTAAAACATAATTTTAGGATCAATTATTAAATAAAACAATTTCAAAATATAATAATAAATTTTGTGGCAAACTAATGAGTCTGACCCTCGATTTAAATATATATAATATTATATGTTTATATGTATACATGGATAAAGATATATTTTTTATAGAATTAAGATTAGATTGTATAAGTCCGTAGTTGCTCATAAGATATCACATTTTATTTATAATTTATTGATAATATAAATAGTCAATTTCATAATAAAAATTATACATAAGTTTAAAAATACAAAGTTGGTAAGTACACTTTTTATAAATTTAGAAACGAAAATCATTATATCTAATTAACTCAAATAATATTATTTCAACTATTAGAATAATTTCAACTAAGTTAATCAAGTAACGCGTGAAGAAGCTCAAGCTTATTTGACAAAAAACTAAATCAAATTTAAAAATGTAATCTAACTTGGTAATGAATTTAACCTCAACTGGTATTCAAAATAAATTTTAATGACTTTTAACTCGATTCAACTAAACATGATTCATTTAGAGCCTTAATTCATATGCTAGGAAAGATTGTGATCATTAGTTCAAGTTTCAACACATGGTCCAAGTGCATACACGAAATTTATTTATGGCAAAAAGAAAAGAGAAACATTTTAGTGTATTTTATTTTTCCTCAAAGGAGGAGCTATTTTTCTTTTTTACACCAAACTATATATGTGCACCTCTTCAGCAAAGGGGATAGTTTTGCATTTTAAGATGATATATACTAAAGTTAAGTGTAGGTAAAGGGATTGCATTATAAACTGATACGGATACTATATTATTCTATAAGACTATTGACGATGGCCAAGCGTTTTGTTAATTAACTTCTTGGCATCTTCAGGAGTTCAAATCTTGGATACCACGTTGTAAAATGTAACTATCAAATTATCAAAAGAAAAAAAAAAAAAAAAAAAAAAAGTGATGAAATGACATACAGCTGTGTATTAATTTTATAGCATTAACGATATTATAGAAAATGGAATATTTAAAAATGATTTGGAGACACCTCAAAAGTCTAAACTTAATAGTTGGCAATGGGCTGGTAGAGAGTTGGTTTCTATATATTCCATAAGAAGTTTTCCAGAATTACTAAAACCCTACATAATTTCTCTTTCAGGGTTGGAATGGATATTCCACCTTGGATATATTCCTAACTAGTGTGAAAGGACTTAAAGATCTTTTCCAAGACCGATATAAAATGTGCTCTGATTTGCTGTGATATTTGTCTGATTCCAATTCTTGACTATTCTGTGTAAACATTTTCAAAGCATGAAGCCATCAATTCAAGAATCCAGGGTGCTAGGTACCACTTCCACATCGTGAGGGCACTCGTTAAAATGTATCTACCTGAACCAATAAATTGGCTGTCGGCTTATTGGTGTCAATTTCTCACATTTTGGATTGCAAACAAGTTGAGTATTAAAATTTGAGGAATACTACGTATACAAACTATTTTACAATATTTTTACAAGTTGTTGATGTGATTTAATTTTAGCATTTTTCAAATAATTATTGTAAGTAAAATGTGATGTTAGTGATGGGCCCATGTTAGTGCTAGTAAGAATTTGCCACATGCAGTTTGTAAAAATATTGTAAAATAATTTATGTTTGTAGCATTACTCTTAAAATTTTAGAATTTTTTCATTTAAGAAAATGAATTGTATAAATCCATCTTAAAATACGGGATTACTTGCACTTTACACCCTCAACTATATAAACTTGCAATCAATATATTAATTGAACAAATCTATAGTTTAGAACTTTGTAACTCAATAGACACATTCTGGTATTTATAACAAAACATATTAAGAGTTTAAACTTCAAATCCCCCTCTCCATTTTAACCATCGAATCATTAACCAAAAAAAAAAAAAGAAAAAAAAAAGAAGAAGCAATTTGCACCACACATTTCATCTAGATGTTAATTTTAACAGCCACATGCTTCCACCAAAAAGTGGAAAACACATATAGGACTTGCAATGATGATCCACACTACTTGAGTCAATGCATGTAAACAATGTCCACAGTCTAAACACACTCACAAAGAACGTTTTAGAGGGAGAGAGAAACTTGCTGAATTAATTAGTGAATGAGTTGCTATGTTGCTCTGATTCGTTGGATTCTTAGTTCTTAGAAAAGCCCTCATTTTTTAATAATGGTGGAGTAACGCCTTGGCCTTACTTTGTAGACGTGAGTTTCCCATTATTGGATGCTCACTCATTTTAAAATATTTTTACTACAAAATTAAATATTTATATTATCGATAAATTATAAATAATGATTCATCCTTAAGAACTTATTTTCATATTTAAATATTCCAATTTCAAGTCTATATAAATTTTTATACATATACATATAACATATAATACAACACATGCTTAATTTTTTTTTTTTTTTTTTTATAGAAATAAAATTCTATACATGCTTAAATTAAGCCACATACTCACAACTCACAAGTCACAAGTTTTTTTCATAAGAATGTTTGAAATTAACTTATTTAGTAATTGAGTCTAAACTTATATTTAAGTTGACTCATTTGCTAAAAAACAAACATGAACAAGATGTTTTCCAAGTTAAGCCTAAATTGTTCAAAAATAGATTGGTTTATATACAGTCCTACTCGCAACATGTGGAATTAATCACTTCCCTATTGTGACCTATCAGTAACATGATTTGGTTGATTAGGTTGGATGATGGGTTGATTATATTAAATTTTGATAATAATCAAGTTGGGGTCAATATTACTCGAATTTTAACAAAATCATTATTCTCAAGCCCAAAGTTCACCCTTCATGGGTTTGAGCAAACACATTATGACTCGCATTTTTTTTTTTTCCTATTTTCCTGTTAATATATTAATTAATTAACTATCATAAAAGTGGTAAGAATCTGATATCCAACAACAATTAAATATCTTTTCATTGCAAAAACTATTTGTTTTTTTTTTTTTTCAATAATTAGATACTTGGGGTGGAGGGATTTGAACTCATAATATCTCTATTAGAAACACTAAGACGTGCCAATAAGTTGAGCTACAAAAGTACTCTTGGCTATTTCAAAATTTATCATCATTTTATATTTAGAGCTTAAAAAGGAAACAAGAAATTTAATCTACTAAACTTATAATAATTCATGCCACAATTAAGATTAGAAAACAGTCCTAAGAACTCACAATTAAAGCGAAGTATACTCACAATTCAAGAGAAGTAGAAGTTGAGTGAAAAACCCCACGAGGCTGATATAGTTGTTCTTAATCCTGCATGATAGGTTGTGTTTGAAACCTCTAGCAAGTACTTTAGGGCCATCCTTAAGAAATTCTTTCTTCTATAATAACTTAGTGTATGGAGGGACAAAGGGAATTACACGCACCTAAGGAATAATTAGATATTCAAGAAGTTTTGAATAACTTTGCTTCTAAAAAAAAAAATTAAAAATAAAAGAAGAAGAAGAAAAAGGTTGAACGAAAGAGCAACTTGAAGGCATGGGAGTTGAGTGAATTACGAGAAGAATAAGTGGAAATTACACATGGAATAGGAGTTGAGGAGAGAGAGAGAGAGAGAGAGGAGTGATGGAATTATAATAAGTGAAATTAGAAGGGTAAAAGTGCAAGCAACATGTTAAATCCAATTTAGACCCCTCTATTAATTATTTAGTAAGTTTTTTGATAAATTAGCAAATCAACTTAATTATGTGTGGATTCCAGTTAACTCAATTGATAAAGTCTTTGATAGTTGAATAAGAGATCTAAGGTTCAATCTCCGCCTACACCAAAAACTGATTAGTGACTTGGTTTGATGATAAAGAGTTATTATTAGAAACGGATGTCATAGATTGAAAATCTCTCTCAAAAAAAAAAAAAAAAAAACTTAATTATGTGATGATGTACAATATCAATATTAATAATCATAAAATAGAAATTTAAAGAATTATAAAACCCGAAGTGATAATAGCATGAGATACACCATATGATGACGAAGTAGAAACTCTCTAAAAGAAAAATCACCACGGGGACAAAGAAAGTCCATAAAAATCTACAAGGATAAAATAGAAACTTGAAGAATTATAAAACCCGAAGTGATAATAGCATGAGATACACCATATGATGACGAAGTAGAAACTCTCTAAAAGAAAAATCACTACGGGGACAAAGAAAGTCCCATAAAAAATCTACAAGGAATAAACTATAACATTAATAGTTCAAGACCTTCCCAAAAACAGTGTTAGTTTTCTATTCATTTTGCTGCTATGGTCCCTCTGTTATACAACCACCGTGTCATGTTTTCAGCAGCTGCTTGTAATGTTTCTCTTTGGTCTGGTGACACACGGCCATACATGTACCTGATTATAGTTTTCTTACATCAAATAAAGTTCTATCTATTACCTCAAAAAAAAAAAAAAAAAAAAAAGACTTTCCCCAAAACATTTGACAAGTTGACTTTCTATGAAACCTTCTACATGCGTCTTACTTGCCTTTGCAATACAAATTATTTGTACCACTTTTTGTGTTTCACCAATCATAATCTATTATGTATTTAATTTTTTTTCCATTTGAAATTTTGGGTATATTATAAGAAGAGTCAAATAAATACATTACAATGTGTAATTGATAGAACATAAAACTGAACACAAAGAGTAGTACAGAGGATTTGTCTTCCTTACCTTTCTAGTTCCTACCGCAGTATTTATCAAATCTCTAGAATCCTTCAACAACGATTTTGTCCACATGAGTTAGAAACTCTAATGCACTCCAAGACATCTCTTTGAAGATTTAATCTATTGTAAAACTCGTTAGAAAAAAAAATTATGTGGTTTCAAACAAGTACTCTCTCTGGATCACAAGCAGGGGAAAATGGACATTTGTCCCTAATTTACAAACTATGCAGCAAAATACTCCTATTTTGAAACTATTTAGCAAAATACCCCTGTTTTTAAAACTCTTTTAACAAAATTGAGTTTTGTGTAAAACTCGATATTCTCAAAATCGAGTTCTATGTATATTTTTAAGTGAGTTTCACTTAAATTTTTAAAAAAATTTAAGTGGCAAAATATGTATAGAACTCAACATTGCTAATATCGAGTTTCAAAAATAGAGACAATTTGCTAAATAATTTCAAAACATGAACATTTTGCTACATAATTCGTAAATTAAGGACAAATATCTATTTTCTCCATCACAAATATGGTAAAAAATTGACATAAATTTATCTTTAAAACGTGCCACAAGTCGCAATAATTAATTATTATGAAAAATATTGTGAAAATTATCATGTGACAAATAACATTAATCTTAATTCTTTGGTGTGAAAAGTATGACAGACAGTTACCTAGAAGATGGGGCAGTACGCTGTACACAGTTATTTATTCTTGGTAGACCAAAGAATTAGAAAAACAAAAGCAAAACCTTTATTGCACCGTGAGGCACATATTTTGCATCTTTTAGGTACTTTTAGATGAGCTCCAACTTAGCGCGAAAGCAACCTTTGACCTGCTCAGGAGTAAGGTTTGGCAGAATTGACTTTTGTCAACTAACATCTACCAATTTTCTGTAATAATTAAATTTTTTTTTGATGAACCTGTAATAATTAAATTTGTTTCGACACAACTTAAATGATTTGAATTCATAGACAAGTACGTCATGTATTTGAACATCCTGGCTGGCTACTACTATAACTGTATTAACATTAAAATAGTTTCGACACAACTTAAATGATTTGAATTCATAGACAAGTACGTCATGCATTTGAACATCCTGGCTGGCTACTACTATAACTGTATTAACATTAAAATACTAGGTCACGACCTATTAATTATAGACCAACTTGATAACCTTATTATGATAATCTAATAGGAAGAAGTTTTACCAAGAGAAAAGTACACAATAAAGACTAAAATACTTTGAAACTCTTTTAACAAAACCACCATTGAGAAAAGTATACTTTAAATAGTAAGACTAGGGTCTTTGGTAACGGTGGTTAAACAACAAAAACTGTTATTTAAACATCACAACAAGTATTTTTACATACTTTTTCACCCATACGTATTTTCACAAAACTTAAACAATATTACTAGAAATCTCTTACTAAACAGATCCTAAAATACTCGCAATGCTTCAATGGGTGAAGTTCCTTATTATCGAATAAGATCAATCATAATAGAACAAATCTCGTATATTGAAATTCTATCCTATCTATCAAAACCTCCATTGAGAACCAAATTTTCGTTCAATTTTTCAGGCTACTATTTACACATATATAGGTGGGAAAAGACATCACAACTTTACTATAAAGAAGAAAAGAGCAAAGTGGAGTATTTAATACTTGCAGAGCAAGGATTGAATCCTTGGATATTGCCTTATCTAGTTATCTTACCGCACAACCGCGTGGAAAAATGTAATTAGGGACCCAAATCATTCGAGAACACTTGGATGTCATCTCCCTTAGCTGTCTTGGTCCCTATAATAACTCTTCCACTCGAGCCAGGTCCACCTACAGTCTCTATTACACTTGCCATTTTTTCTCAACCACTTTAAACCCCACTGAATGATCTCTGGCTTCTCCCATACAACACTCCAAACAATATTTATATATATATATATATATATATATATATACCCTCACCACTTCCATGCACTTCACCAACACATTTCCTTTACTCTCTCTCTCTCTCTCTATTTCAAAATTCTAAAACCCAAAACCATGGCTTCACATAGTTTTGCTTCAATCAAAATTGCCACTTTCTTGCTTCTTTCGAGCTTTCTAATAGCAGCATCTGCTGGTAACTTTGACCAAAACTTTGACATCACTTGGGGTGACGGGCGTGCAAAAATACTCAACAACGGCGCACTTCTCACGCTGTCTCTTGATAAGTCCTCTGGCTCTGGCTTTCAGTCTAAGAACCAATACTTATTTGGGAAGATTGATATGCAACTAAAGCTTGTTCCTGGTAACTCAGCAGGAACTGTGACTGCTTACTATGTAAGTTTGCATGCTTTACTTCTTTATTTGATTTACAGTAACACCCAACAAGTTTCACAACATTTTTTTTTATTACTGTTGAGACCATAGATTGTATCTGGTGTGTAAAAACAAGTGACCTTAATAAGTTTGAAAAAAGTTGTAAAATTTTGTGTCTCGGTCATTTTGTTTTATTTAAGTTTGTCTTTCGTATTCAAACATATTATATGTGTTCATCTTGTTGTGTCTCTATATAATGGATAAAGGTGCTGACAATTCTTGTTGTTATTTGCGTTATATGTAATTCACTTCTATATTTGTTGCGTGTTGCAGCTATCTTCTCAGGGTTCGGCTCATGACGAAATCGACTTTGAATTTCTAGGCAACCTAAGCGGTGACCCTTATATTGTTCATACTAATGTATTCACACAAGGCAAGGGAAACAGGGAGCAACAGTTTTACCTTTGGTTCGACCCAACCAAGGACTTCCACACCTACTCCTTTCTATGGAATCCTCTAAGCATCGTGTAATTCTCTCCAACAAAGTCTTAATACACATCATTTTTTTTATTACCAATCAGGTGATAAATTATTATTAGTGTAAAGTAAAAGTAACATAGCGATACCAATAAAATGTGATATTATACTAATCATAATCAATCATTTCAACAAGTTGTGAAATTTGTTGAGCCTATAAATTGAATTTTGTGTCTTTCTCTCTCATTGGTCACAAAGATTAATTAATTAATTTTTTTGGTTCTTTCTCAGTTTCTCTGTAGATGGGACACCAATAAGAGAGTTCAAGAATTTAGAATCAAAGGGCATCCCTTTCCCGAAGAACCAACCCATGTGGCTATATTCCAGCCTTTGGGATGCTGAAGATTGGGCCACAAGAGGTGGGCTTGTGAAGACAGATTGGACTAAAGCACCATTCACGGCCTCTTATACAAACTTCAATGCCCAAGCTTGCATTTGGTCTTCAGGTTCCTCCTCATGTTCTTCCAATTCCTCTGGTAACTCTTGGTTGACACAATCCCTTGACACAACAGGGCAACAAAGAATAAAATGGGTGCAAAAGAACTACATGATTTACAACTATTGCACTGATACCAAGCGTTTCCCACAGGGATTCCCTCCTGAATGCTCATTGGCATGATCAGTAATTAATTTGTAAAGGAGACTATATATATATTGGTAGGAATAAAACGTGAGAGCTACAAGGGCAAAAAATTTAGATCCTTATGTATGATAAAAGAGAAATACCAATCTTCTTTTTGCTTTTATTTATTTTACTGGAACGACAAAAATTTACCTTAATTTGGTTTTTATCTCCATGGCCACAAACTGGATCCTAGTTCTTTGAAGTTAGCAACTATATAGGCAAAATGAATATTTCCCTCATTTGACTACATGTGAGTGATTTATGATTTAGTAATTATATCTTTTTATGTAAATTCTAGTTACTGGTAAAAGTTCTTGTTATTGACTAATAAGCCAAAATTTGAGTTTTGCCAACACCACTACCACCACCACCACCAAAAAAAAAAAAAAAAAAAAAAAACCTTTTTAGACTCTTAGTTTGATGGTGTAACACAACCATCGTCATAGAGTGTGTGCAATATAAAAGTCCTTGTTATTGACTAATAAGTCAAAATTTGAGTTTTGCCAACACCACCACCAAAAAAAAAAAAAACCAACCCTTCTTACTGTCTTAATTTGATAGTGTAACACAACCATCATCATAGCATAGAGTGGTAAATATAAATTAAAATTTTATTGAATTTGTCTAAAGACAGAAAAAAAGTATTTTCAAAACTTCTAGAACAAATACTTTTTTTTATTCCTTTTCTTTTCATCTTATAAGTCAACTAGCTTTTTTTTATTGTACACTACACTAACCTTTTTGAGGTTTCACAAAAAGACATACATTCTCTCAAATTACGAATAAAATGACTCCCCCTTTTGTTTTGAGTTGCATAAATACGATAAATAAGCCAATGTCTTGCTTTTCTAACTCAATATTCATTTTCTAAATTAAAAATAAAATCAAATTCATACCTAAACTATGGATGAAATAACACTACTCCTTTGAGTTTTGTATAAAAGGATTCCACGTGCCCCATGCTACGTGGGTCAGAGTGTAAGCTACACACACACAAAATAAAAAATAAAAATAATAAATAAATAAAATAAAAATAAAAATCTTAGACTAAACTAGTTCTGGAGTGCTCCTTATTGTTCAGATCTTGATCGGGTCCAAGCTTCCTAAGCGCTATGTTGCTGGGGAACTATTGATAAGTTTCTATCAAAAGGGCTTATTGTTTGTCTGGTGTAGCCTATCTAATAATTAGATAGGCTAGTTCTATTAAGAAAACCTAGACTTTTTGAGTATTAAAGGAAGCCCAAGCCCACCACTTCCTTTTCCACTAAATGATAGATTACGGACCTTAGTATACAATCTGGGCTATTTTCCTCTCAACTTTGGATCTTAGCACCCAAAAAGGGACCAAGCAAGGAAGCCTAAAAGGGGTCAATGAGCCGATGACCACTATTGTTGACGTTGTGGAAGCATCCAACTAGCAAGGAAAGGAAACAGTTTGTCTTCAATGGATTCCAGCAGATGAATGATGACACTCCCCCCCTTAAGGTTTGTATACATTACTAAGAGTTTTTTATTTTTTTGTTTTTTATTTTATTTTATTTTTTTTTTTTTTTTGGGTGTAATGGAATATTTCGACGTGGTATGAGAAAGCATTACATTTATACAAACTAAGGGAGGAGTGCCATTTTGTTTGTCACTTAGAGCATTAGCATTGGAGAATGCTAATGCTATATCTAAGACCAATTTGACATTTTAAGTTTTAAAATCCTTTGCATCAGCCAATGCTAAACTCAACTATTGCAAATTTTTTTGCAATAGTGCTACAGTACAATTCTAAAGTTAGAATTGTACTGTAGCAAGTATTCTAAAAAAAAAAAACTTTTTTATTGCCTTATGCCCAACGGACCCTCCTTCAACAACAGGACTTCCTACTGTCCAACAAAATCACAGAAAATTCCAGACCATGCCCAACGGACCCTCCCTCAACAACACCGCTGGACTTCCTACTGTCCAACAAAATCACAGAAAATTCCAGACCAAACTCGCTGCCTCTCTCTCTCTCTCTCATGAAACCAACATAAAACCCCACTCTCTCAACCCAACTCCATCACAAACAACCCAAATCAATAACCAACGTCCTCCACTGCGAGCTCCGCCACAAACCCAACTTCAGCTTCAAGCACAGAACCCAATCATTGATGAAACCAACGTTTAAGGCTCAAGCACCAAACCCAATCGCACCACCAAGCACCACAGTGGCTCAGTTTTTCTGGTGGGTTGCAATCTGGCGGTTCTGTGGTTGCTTTTTTTTTTTTTGGCATGGCTGACGGTGTGGGTCATTGTGGTGGTTGTGGTTTTTTTTTTTTTTGTTTTTTTTTTTTTTTGCTGTGACAGGTGCCTAAAGTGGTTGTGGGTCGTGGTTGGGTCCGGTGATGATTTTTTTTAATGGGTTTGCTCCAGTGGGTTTCAAATCGGCAGCATAGGCTGATGGGTTTTTGGTGCTGTGGCTGTGGTTGTGGTTGTTGATGGTTTGAGGTGCCGTGGCTGTGGTTGTTGATGGATTGATTGGTGGCTTGAGTTGATCGGTGGCTTGGGTTTTTGGTGCCGTGGATCGGTGGCTTGAGTTGATCAGTGGCTTGGGTTTTTGGTGCCGTGGCTGTGGTTGTTGATGGCTTGTGTGTTGCTAGAGGTTGAGGGAGAAGTAGAGGAAAAAAAAATGGTTGGAAAGCCTAGGAAATATGGGTTTGAAAAAAATTGGCAGTTATAAAGAAATATTAAAAATTAATATTTTAATAGAAATAGAGTTTTGGGATGTAGAAGTATTGTAAAATAAGATGGTATAATGATAAAGTGAGTTTTTAGAATGGTAAAATAGAGTAGCATTAGCATTTTCCAATGCTAATGCTCTAAGAGCACTAGCATTGAATGTGCTATTTTTAGCATTTAGCACACCAAACCCAAAAAAAAAAAATAAAAAAATAAAAAAAAATAAAATCACCTTCGTAAAATGTGTCAAATGCTAAATAAATTTGGCATTTGCTATAATAACGTTCTACTAATAGAAGAATACGAACAAGTGTGCTATAAATATTTTGAGTATATTTTATTCATACTTTTTCTCTCTCTTGTGTTAGATTTGTGACCAGTTGGGCATTACTCATAATTTCTCTCTCTTGTAGTCTTTTATGACTGTTGGGTCTTGAAAAACCATAAATAAATAAAATAAAGAAATAATATTTAAATAAAGTGGTAAAAAAAATTTAAAAAAATGTAAAGTGGTGTATTAAAATAAATAAAGTAACTTATTTCATGTGTCAAAATAGCTTTTTTAAAATAAATAAATAAATAAAAACACTTGATGCTAATGCTCTAAGCCATCTCTTCTTCCCCACTACCCACTCTTCACATGTGAGAGGGACGCTAATGTTTAGGAGATGAACCCACTCTTCACATGTGGGAGGGATGTTGCATTCTAGTGCACAAAATCAATAAATAAAGGGAGAGGGCTCAAGGGAGCAATTCGCCCCGTCAAGCCCTTTTCTTCTCCATTGTCTTAAGTCTTTAACTTCATTTTCTCCACTTAAACAATGTAGGACAACGGTCGACGAATCTACACATGCCCTTACAGAAAATTGCATTCATGAAAAATAGAGGCATAACACAAAATGATCAATAGAATAGATTGGGACACATCACTCCAAGGCACTTTACTTTTTTACTCCTGTTGCTGTTAGGTTATCAACTATCAAATTACCATATTGTGCCCATTTTAAATACAAGAGAAGTAGAAAACGAAATTGCAATGGACCCATATAGGTAATTTTGTTCAAAATTACAAATCAAGTTGTGTGAAAACTGAAAACAACCCATCCAGGTTGCACGGGTTGCATAAAAACTCATTGGATTTTACAGGGTTATATTGGTTCAATTTCATAAGTGATCTAATTAAAGAATCCGACCAACTTAGGTATCTATTTCAAATTTAATAACAATGCTTTCTATGTACGAAAATTACATGAGTATTCTTCAGATCATTATTACTATATGCTAATATTATTATCTCTAAGTAATTTTACTTGAGAAGGAGGAGATGCGATGAAATCCATTCTATATAATCCTTATTTGGAGAAAATACATAGTGTTTCAGATGCATGCATCTTCCCTCTCACATGAGGGTGGACCCCACACTTGTAGAGTTCACTCTCATGTGAGAGGGAGGATACATGCACCGAAAACACCATATACCACCTCATCTAGGATTCACCTAAACATGAGTAAAATATAATATCATTAACAAAGAACATTAAAATAAATAAATAAAAATCATTTACAAAGGAAGCAAATACAGGTATGAATGAAATCATTGAAATGAGGATATAAACTAGAAGTCCACATAACTTCTGAAAGGGATCATTAATTCTACTAGCTGTTTATTGAACGTTAAAGTGCCATTCATCCTAACACCTTTGGAACTCCATATCAGATATCTTTCTTTTCTTTTCTTTTTTTCCTTTTCTTTTTTGAGAAACGTGTTTATACTTTCAGAAATCAAATTGATAACAGGAGACTAGTTGCATTTTCTCAGTTCTCACCTAAATTTAACAGTCCTAACTCAATCATTTGGGTCAACTCCAATCATGTAGTTAAACCTTTCACCATAAATTCATTATATAATGTATCTCGATCAACTCCAATCATGTAGTTAACCAGTCATCATAAATTCATTGTATAAAGTATCCATGATGAGGGACAACAATGACCCATCATCCAAAAGCTCAGCTAGTCCTACTCTAATTTTACAGGCATTTCAACTTATCCATTTAGATGCAAACTTCCATTTGCACCATCAATTTCTACTATTCTCTTGCTCTTGTCCCTCACATAACTTCACGCACATGTATATCTGATGTGAATTTCAGTTCTCTCTATATAAACTGACAAAAAGAGTTTTAAATAACTGATATGATGTACGTCCCTATGATGATGGTCCATTGTGAAATTTAACATCATGAGAAGATGGCAAGAGAAAACATAACATTGGAATCCTATTTCAGTCTAGAGTCCAATTATTGTCAACCTTATTAGATGGAAAACTTAAAAATAACAACAAAAACTAAGAAAAGAGATGGACAATTAAAAAAAAATAATTGACAGATGTCATTCGCTTAAGAAACATGATTAGTACAGATAACAATTGCCTGAGAATCTATAAACCCAGATTTAAGATAGCATAAAACTTAGGTATAGTTTCTTAGATGCAGTACATTACATTTTCCAATTAAATTCAATGAAAAGAAAAGTGTTTATGTTTCATTGGTCAATGTAAGCATATGTTTGAATTTGATTAGAAAACCAAATGTACCGTACATAAGAAAATGTACCTAAGTTTTGCCCCTTAAGATATATTAAAACTTCAAGAATGTACAAGGTATAAAATCTACGATGCATGGATAGGAAAGAAAATAAGGATCTATTAACAAGCACTAATTTTACATTTTATTTTTCAGATGAAATGAGTAGTTTTATTAAGAACAACCTAATACAAAAAAAAAAAAAAAAAAAAAAAAAAAAAAAAAAAAAAAAAAAAAAAAAAACACCCTCATTCAATGGAAAACAGAGCACCTAAGCAGAGATGTCTAACCTCCACAGGACTGACCTTTAGCTGGTAAGGTTTGCTACCAGTTCCTCTTAATTTCTTTTGAGGACTAAGAAAATGAAATCCCTCACAGGTTGCAAAGAACTCTGTTTTGCAAAGAGTTCAGAGCCTTTATACAGACATTGATTCAAGAATTTGTGTCTCGTTTAATGGACTGAATTATACTTTCTACTAACTTGATCATTCCATTATATACTCTAGCAAGCACTAGTTGTACTAAAGGAACAAACAGCTCCTGCAGATTACACACAAAACATCACACTTGTAGCCTCAACTAATAAGCCTATCTAGAGTGGTGAAGTGTTCCTTTTGGCCAACCTCCACCACTGTACTATCTATTTTTTTCTAATTGCATTCCAAGTATCTCAAAAAGTTAAATTTCATATTTTGAATAAAGCAACTCAACAGTGTCATTTTCATCCAACACTAACTGATGGACTAAGAAGTTTAGCAAAAAAAGATGAACTATGATCTGAATGCCAACTAAAACCTCTGATCTGATTGGCATCCAGTTCAAATGCCCTTCATGAATACCACTTGACTTGATACTCTAGCATGCAAACTACATTATATATAGCTCTATAACCAAACTAACAAAGCTCCATCTGAGTGCCAGTTATCATGCCACAAATAAAAATCCCTTCGCATGCCACACCTAGTGCTTCAAGACTGCCTTGTTGCATCCCTTGAGTCTGAGGATTTTTCTCTAGCCCCAAGTTGATTTTTGAGGAATGTTTACTACCCTAAAGCTTCATGCTTTTAGCAAGTATTCATATGCACAAGCGACCAACACAGATCCAATTTTGGCAAACAAATTCCAATTGTAATTCAGTATGGCAGCCTTATTCGCCTCACATATACTCCTCAATCCCAGACCACCTTCCCCAATAGGAACACAAACTAGCTCCCATGCCAACTTGATCCCTGCTACTGACTCATCAGTTCCCTTCCACAGGATAGCACCAGGATTACAATTTAACAGGAAGTTCTATGCCTTCATGCTACACTAAATAGACCCTTCAAATTTCCCAAAAAGTCCAACCCCAAGATCTAGCAATTGAGCAATGTGATTTCATATTATTCAGTTCATCCCTGCCTTTCTTGCACATAAAACACCAGCAAGTGACAGATGACTACTCTTGAAAAAAAATTACAATGCAAATAACCCTCCCCCTTAAGCTACTTTTGGTCCAAAATACACTACCTTAGAAGGAATACTACATGCCAAATACATTTGCCAATAAAAGCTATACCCTTAATCAACATCTCATAGAAATTTAATATCCAACTATACCAAGAACTCAGTACATGTCATCTTCACCTTTCAGGCAGCATGTAAACCATTCATATAAAGCTTTGAAAAGATAATCCCTGTAACAAGTGTATATATTATCACACAAGATAGTTGTACAAATTCTACCATCCAATGACCTATATAGGAGAACACAGCAAAGCTAAGTTACCTACATTTCAATGCATTGAGTAATCTCATTACATCTCAAGGAAGAATTCTACAGAAGGTATAATAAATAAAAGGGAAGAGCTATTTTGGTCCCTAAACTTTAAAATGTTAATTTTTTTTTTTTTTTTTTGATAGGTAAGAAAAAATATATTCAAAAAACTGCTAGATGCAAATTAGCACCAACATAACAAAAGTACAACAAAGATGGAAAAGCAAAAAACATAAAAAGACAATAATTACAAAGAAAGAGAGCTAAGGAATAGAGGAAGAGAGTCACTAGATGTGATTCCCCGAGCCCTAGCCCAAACAAACAAAGAACCAGAAAAGTGAGCACGCATTTGGTCCTCAAATCTATCCAAATCCTCAAACGTCCACCGATTGCATTCCCTCCAAATACACCACATCAAATACAATGGAACTAAGTTCCAAATGTAAGATGAATGCTTCCCCAACCAATTCCACCAACTAAATAGAAAATCTGACACCCTACATGAGGGGACCCATGAAATCCCAAAAATCCTAAAGACAAAGCACCACAGCCGATAAGCCTTTCCACAAAAGTGGGCAGAAGAAATCAAACGGAAGCTAGCTGGGTGGAAGAAGTTGTATTTGTTGAAAGGAGGTAGGATGACATTGCTTAAAAGCACACTATCCAGCCTTCCCACATATTTTTTATCTCTGTTCACCATCCCTACACATGTGGCAAACAAAATTGAGAAGCTCCAAAGGGATTTCCTGTGGGGAGACCCTAAGACTCATTTAATGGGATGGGATAAGGTGTGTATGCCTATTGCTAATGGTGGCCTGGGTACTAGGAAATTGACCACCTTCAATAAAGCCTTGTTAGGAAAGTGGCTTTGGCGTTTTGGGATCGAGGAGAATAGGCTTTGGAGGAGGGTGATAGCTTTGAAATTTGGGGAAGAATTGGGGGGGGGGGGGGGGGGTGTGTGAACCTCTAAGTTGGGAAGGGGTGCTCATGGTTGTGGTTTGTGGAGGAAGTATCCGGAACGGCTAAGGAGTTTTCAACAAAAATGTCCAGTATAAGGTTGGGGTGGGGGATAGAGTGAAATTTTGGACAGATAGGTGGTGTGGAGATCTCTCTCTCCAATTGGCTTTTCCAGTCTTGTACAATTTTGCTGCAAACAGAGAGGCGTCCATAGAATCATCTTTGATATGTCAAGGAGCAAGGGGTGGGAGAACTTGGGATGTTCGTTTTATTCGAGGTCCTAATGACTGGGAGGCAGATGTGATGGATGATTTCTTTCGATTCTTGGCAGCCAATTTACCTTTAGGGATTGATGGTGATCGTTTGAGATGGAAGTTGACAAAAAACGAGGATTTTACTATCTGCTCATATTATCATAAGTTATATGGCTCTTCCTCTGTTGTCTCATCCTTAAACTATGTAAAAAGTTTTTTTAGTAGTTTAGAGACAAAAATAGGGATGAAAAAAAAAAACATTTTTCAATAGTTTAGGGATGAAAAAAGATCTTTTTTAAAGTTAAAGGACAGAAAGTAAAACATTTTCAATAATTTAGGGATGAAAGACGAACTTTTCAATAGTGTAGGGACAAAAGACAAACTTCTCAATAGTTTAGGGATGAAAAACGAACTTTTGGTAAAATTTAGGGGACCTAAATATTATTTTACCCTAAGTAAAACTAGAAAAACGAAGGAACAGGGAACATGCACATATTAGCAGTACCAAGAAGATAAAAGTGTAGACCAGCTAAAAACACATGTTTAAACTTCTCAGACTTTTGAGGCATGATTTTCCTACTTAAGATATTCCCATCAAAGAGAGCAAAATGCATGCTTAAAAAAATAAATCATAAAAGCATATATCAAAACAAAATGATAGTCTATAAAGGAATCTTGATATTGAATTAGCCTACTATAATAAGGATGAGCAAAAGGGTTTTACACATGGCATTAAACGAAGAAAAAAAAATGCTGCTATATAATACAGAGCATGTTTTAATGAAAGAGACAACTGATGACCTATCTTCTAAAAACTATGGCTCTCCTAATCAAGGGTTGGGTTGCTCATAACATACTAATTAAAAAGATATACAAAAGGTAGAAAGATATCAGAAAAAAATCCAGCAGTTTTTTTATATAGGTAGATAGTGGGGGAGGGGATGGTGGAGTTCGAATCACAAACATGGAGCACCACAAGGGAGGTTATTACAACTAGACTATCACTTGAACCCAAAAATAAAAAAAGATCCAATCATAAGTGAATATCATGCAAATTCTCAATATCAATGAAAAATTTAAATGTCCATCTTTAAGGCATTAGCATCAAAATGTAACATTGGATTTCCACTTGATGAACAAATGAAAAAATAAACTTCAATAGTCTGAAGACAATAGAAACCAGGCAATAAAAGCTGAGCAAAAGATGTCAGAATCTTCAAGGGTAGGAGTATGACAACCAAACATATGAGAAGTTTGTTCCAAGAAAACAAAAACCTACAGCATAAAAACTACCTGTTTTTTTTCCTTTCCCCTTTTTTTCTTTTGTCTAGGAGCAGCATATAATAAGTAGAATGAGATTTCAACTACTAAGGAGAACGAGATTTCAACTTCTTCACACGTTTGGCGGCAGGAGAAATGCTTTTTTTCCCCTTCCGGACCTTCTTTACAGCAACAGCTCTCTTTTTCATCATCTTCGTTGCAGGAAGCATCTCCCTGATGGGACCTGGAGGTACCCCTTTCTTCAGTGCACTTCCTCTTGGAGTAACAGAGGGAGGAATTCTCACACTTTGTGGAGGTAATGGACTCTGGGGCTTCCACACCAAGTTATTCTTCATGGAAAACCTTACTTTCTTCGCACTCTTCTCCCCACTCTTTGCAGTCATGCCGCCTTCAGCATCCCCTTCAGTATTTAGCTCGTGATTTTGGGATTGCTTCCCATCCATACTCTTGGTTCTCTTTCTCTTCTTAGATACAGTACCATTAACTTTAATTTTAGCTAAATTGCGGGCACTAGCAACATCATTTTCCAAACCCGCTTCAGCAGCCACCTTCTCAAACTGCATCTGGAGGTTTGAAATCACAGACTCATTAAATTCTATCAAACTTCCATCTGAAACAATTTCATCAACTGAATTGTCACCATTTGCAATAACTACATTCTCATTCTCTACCCCTGTAGGACCATTCTCTATAATCATATCAGAAATCTCATTCTTCTGTTTCTTCTTCTTTTTCGTACTCGTTTTGCCACTCCCACTTGAATCTTTCTTCTTCTTATCCTTATTCTTGCACTTCTTCAAAGCCTTATCATCATCGGCACACCCATTTACAGCATCGCCACCCATTTTCACCTCAGGAGCAATAGGAACCAAAGTCGGCACTTCTTCATCCTCGTCATTTTCAACAATATCAGGAATCGAAACCTCAATCCCAGAGGCTGCAAAATCCTTCTCCAACTTAGAAAACGCCTCATACAAACCAAACAACACCTTCCTATTCCCCTGAAGGCACTCAGCCGAGGAACCCATTTCATAAAACTCCTTCGAAAACCCCATTGTCAACGCAATTGTCCCAAACACCACAAAATCCTCCCTCGAATCAACCTCACACTCAGCTCCTCCAACTTTCTTAACCTCCAGCAACTTCACACCCATCTTAACCAACACATCAAACACACAACCCTTAATCTTATTACACAAAACCTTATCCCCCGATTTCCCCATAACCGAAACAAAAGGCTTCAACAAAACCCCAACAACCTCAGCCCTCACCGGAAGAAAAGCCCGAAGCTCCTCCAAAAACACAGACACGACATGGTAATTAACCCCATTGCCCCTAAACTTATCATTAGCATAAACAGTGTTCTCCAACAACAAATCCACGAATTTCACACAAACACCCAAATCCCACTTCTGGGTTTTCAACAAAACAAACGAATAATGCAAAAACCTCCGAATCAAGAGATAGAACTTGTCTAACCTCAACGCGTCGATACCGGGCCATTCGCGGCGAATGGTGAGAAGAAAACAAGCCAAGTAGCGGAAGGAAAGCGGCAGCGGGAGGCGGAGGAGGAGAGAGGAGAGTCTGTCGATGAGTTGAGACTGGAACAAGTGATTGTCAGCGTGCCAAACACAGTAGAAGAGGCCTTTCCAGAGCTTTTTGAGGTCTTCTTCGGAGAGACTTTGCTGGGAAGGAAGCCACGTTTTGAGGAGGAGACGGAGAGCTTTGTTTCGGGCTGTTTGGTTGCAATTTGCTAGCTGCTTTATCAGTGAAGACATCTCTACTTCTGGGTCTGATTCTTCTGAACCCATTGAAAGAGAGAGAGAGAGAGAGAAAGAGAGTGATAGTGATTTTTGTTTTTGTTTTTTTGGTTGTGACTGGGAATTGGAAAATTGTTAGCAGAAGAAGAAAAGGGTAGTTGATGTGAGGATTGTAAGGTGTAAAAGGTTGGACTTTTTGCGGGCTTCGGGAGTTTTTCAGAAGATACACACACAGAAGCGAAAACCCTAGGCTGTGTTTGGTTTCGAAAATGGATATTCCCAATACAACCCTAAAAACTCAAATTTTTTGAAAGGTCAAAATTTTTTTTTTTGTCCCTAAATTTTTCTAAAATTTCGGTTTTTGCCCCCATGGCATGATATCATTGGTACACATGAAAAAAATATATTATTGAGACAAAATTTCTCTTCCTTCAACTTCAACAAATATCCCTAAAACAAGGTAAGGGGTTAATTGAGGGAAGAAAACCCAAGCAATGATTTATTGGTTCTATTTCTAAGCCCTAACTCAATTGAACCTACAAAACTTAAACAAACTCAACTTTTTTAAAGCTAAAACATTGTTCTTATCACGAACTTTTTTTAAAAGTTTGATTTTTATTCCTAAACTTTAAAACGTACGTTTTTCATTCCTAAATTTTGCAAAATGTTTTACTTTATGTTTATTAATTTATATCCTACATGGCTTAACAAAACGTGGATATAATATCTAATTTGGACCAAACAATTTTCTTTTAAACAAGTTAAACACATGGCATGAAATCAATTGCACATGTGGAAAAAATATCACTGAGACAAAAATTACTCCTTAATATCTTTCTTGGACTTCAACAAATATCCTTAACCAGCTGAGTTAGGGCTTAGATATAGAACCCAAAAAATCATTGTTTAAGTTTTCTTCTCTAAATTGTTCCCTCACCCTATTTTAGAGAGACTAGGGCCATTTTTTTTAAGTAGCTTATTTGATAGTCCAGCTTTAGGAATAGCTGGAAATCAAGAGTCAGGTAATAAAGTCTTGAAAATTCGGCTTATTGTGGTTTTGGCCTTTTGGGGGATTTTCAAGGTTTTGCCGTTGGTGATTTTTGTGTTCTATTTCTTGGCCCTCACTCAGCTGATTGGGGATATTTGTTGAACTCCAAGGGAGACATTGAGAGGTAATTTTGTCTCAGTGATATTTTTTCCATGTGTGCCAATGATTTCATGCCTTATGATCAAATTTTTAAAAAGAAAATGGAATGGTCCAAGTCAAATACCATATTAGTATTTTGTTAAGCCATGTAGGATATAAACTAGCCTATATATACAAAAATAATATGAAGTAAAATATTTTGTAAAGTTTAAGGACAAAAAAGAAACTTTTAAAATTTATGGGCAAAAAACTGAACTTTTGATAAAGTTTAAGCATGAAAATAATATTTTCACCTTTTTTTTTTTAAGTAATTAATTCATTGATAGAAAAATAATAAAGGTGCCTATTCAAGAACACTTGTATATACGAATAGAATAGCACCCGTGAAAGCCGAACGGGTCGATTTCACCCAAGCAATTTTGTTATTTTGAACAATATTATCTTTAGAGAAATGTTACATCTACAACATTTTTACAACAAATCATAGGTAGTTAGTTGTTATTGGTTCAAATTTGAAACTAACACTAAAATTACTTTTTTGTCCTAATAATAACAACCAGTAACAACCTGCTACTTAGGATTTGTTGTAAAAATGTTGTAGACATATCATTTCTCTTATCTTTATAATCGGTTCGGTGAAATCAGCCCAACTGATTTTCACCATCTTTCTAATAGAAACGGATAATTTTTTAATGAAGTTAATGTTGGACTTTTCGATTAAGCTATAACTTCAAGTTTTAGCTTAGATAAGAATCCATGGGATTGAGGCAACAACTGGATATACGCTATGCATCGAATGTGACTTTATAATTTGAAATGTGCTTTTGTAGCTACAATTTCAAGAATTTTACTACGATTTTGGTTAGCAAAGGCCTGATTGTAATTTTATAACATCTTTTTATTTCATATTTTTTAGCAAGGGAGTCAATATCGTACCGGAGGCTGTATCGGTTTGGTCAGCGATACGATATATTTCGGATACCAGTTAATACCGGTGTACCATTTCGGGTTTACCGCTATTTTTTATATTTATAAATAAATAAATATACATATATATATATATATATATGTATGTATGTATGTATGTATGTATATTATAATAAATATAAAAGTTTACCATAAAACATTTCCTCAATTCAGAACTAATTATTTATGGTTTTAGATTTTAGTATCAATTAAAAGAAAAAAAAAACAATATAAAAAATAGAAAGCTTAAAAGTTACCATTGCATACTATGAAAACAAATAATACTGATAAGTTAATGCAAATAAGTTACCATTCTGCCCTAACAAAAATTAAAAAATTACAAACTTAATAAAATAAAAAACAAACAAACAAACTTTTTTCGGTATCGATCGGTATTGACTGAAATTGGCTAGTATGGCCGGTACGGCCGGTATTTAAACCAGTTCGAAACGTTAATGTTTCAATACCGGTATTGGTACACTATTGACTACCTTGTTTTTTAGCGTTATTACTTATGTAACGTGGCTAGTTTTTTTTAGAAACAATTTAATTAGTAATTTAGACAGGTCTAGTTTTCAATTTACATTTTTTTTAATGATTTTTCAAACTTAATTTTTTATTTAATCCTAAAATCCGACTGACAGCTCACTAGTTAAACCAATGACCTAGTAAAAAAATTAATTAATTAGTAATTTAGACACGTCTTTCCATTTTTTTATCCCATAAGAAAATGACCTAATAACCCAGCTTCTGGACCAAGTTAACATCTAGTCTAGGTTTACTAAGAGCACTCACATCAGTAAGTATATAATATAACTAGGTGTAAAAATTTTACTTAAAAACAACCTACATTGGTCAGTGTATGATTGTGTAAATTTACAAATTAATTTGCAATTATACTATTTATTTTGCATTTATTCTTTTATTCTTTCTTTATGTATCCTTATGATGAAAGAACCAAGTATATAATAGTTGTTGTTGTGTGTAGAAAGATAAATTTTAAAGAAAAAAAAATCAAGAAAAATTGATATTTTAATAAAATGTAGTGTAAAATAAATAATTTGATATGGGGTGTTTTTAAAAGTGAGTATGTAAAATAGAAAAAATAGGTTCTTATAATAAAATAGACATTAATTTTTACATGAGCTAATATGAATACTCTAACTAAAGAAAAAAAAATTGATACTCAAGTACACAGGTTATACATAAAATAGTAATACATAACACTAAAAAAAACTTAAAATAAAATAATGAAAAAAAAAGAAGAAAAAAAAAAAAAAAGAGCAAAGCACTAGTGAAAGCATAGGGAATCCAGAACAGCCATTAGATTTGTTATAGAAAACAAAGAATCTGGCAAAGTTCAATCATATAAAGATTCAGAAACAGAACTTTCAAATTAACTTTCCCATGCTCAATTTTTGCCTCTCGAAGCACCAATCATTTTGCTCTCTCTAATGACACCACACTACAAAAAGAAGGCCACCCTATCTAATGTAGCTCACAAAGCTATCCCACCCAACTCTGATATAGTTCCATAAACCCATACCATAAATCCCCCAAACTGCACTCGAACACCAAAACCTCCATTAGACCCATATACTTTAAATCTATACTACAAAAAACGCATTTTTTAGTTGCGTTTTTTAAAAATGCAGCTATAGAGTGATGTTTGAGCCACGTTTCACGCAAACGTAGCTACAACACTAGAAGTATAGCCGCGTGCGCTGAATGCAGCCCAAGATCAGCTCTGTAGCCGCGTTTCTTGTGGGTACAGCTGCATTTTGCTAGGTTCTGCTTAAGCTTCGTTTTAAAAACGTAGCTACAGGCCTATCTGATTTTATATATATATATATATATATATATATATGTGTCCTAAAGCCGTGTTTACACAACACGGCTATAGGGCTATCCTAAAGTTGCGTTTAAGAGTTAAACATGGCCGTAGGCACCCCTAAAGCTAGGGATGGCAATTCGTGTTCACGTGTCGGGTTCGTGTCGTGTCAACTTATAAGTATCCGACTATATAAGTCAACACTAACCTGATATGTTTATTAAACGGGTCAAGATTCTTCAACCTTAACATGACCAATTTATTAAACGGGTCAATTGTGTCGACTTATTTATTAAATATTTTCAAAATGAAAAGAAAAAAAAATTTATGAAAAAACAAACAAAAAAATATTTTAAATATAAAATTTAGAACTAACGAGTAATTGTATCAAAAATAGTCATTCAAAACTAAAGCATATCTAAATATCACAAATAATCAATCACTATATGTCAAAGAAAATAAACTACAACAACTAATAAGTTTATATATCTATGGTTTGAAAGGTATATTGGTAAAATGTCATTTAATTAAACAGGTCAAATGGGTTCCATATGTTGAACACTAACCCAACCCATTCATTAAACGGGTCAGTTGTGTCAACCCAAATATGACACGAATCCATTAAGACTCAACCCATAATCTGCTAATTTCGTGTCGTGTCGTGTCGGGTTCGTGGATTGTGTCAAATTTTGCCACCCTTACCTAAAGCTGCGTTTACATAAACGTGGCTTCAAGCATGTTTGTGTTGCGTTTATGTAAACGCAGCTTTAGGACCCAAGTAATGAAAAATGAAGTATTACCCCTCATCAGTTCTTCGAACACCCTAAGTTTCCACTCTTTGTCTAAGCCCTTCGAACACCCTAAGCCGTGGTTAGACCGTAAGCTGTTCACGCCCTCTCTACCACTGATCCTACTCAACGGCGTCGACAAAGCCCAATCCTCCATCATTGGCGCTACCGTGGGTCTCTCGCTCTCCCTCTCTCCAACTCTCAATCTCACTCAAGACACTCTCATAAGGCCGACCAACAATAAGTTTTTTAAATTGTTTGTTTTGATTTTTGTTTTAGGGTTTCGATTTTGGGTTTAAATGGACTTTTTTGAGGGATTTGCTTCATGGGATTTTGATATTTTGTCTTCCTTCCGTGTTTTTATTGTTGCTTTCTTACTTTCAATGAATTTGTGCACTTTATTGCAGTCTTGAAAATTTATATTTGATTCTTGATTTTGTTGTTCATTTCTTGCTTTTAATGCAACTTGGTCATCTTATGTTGGCAGCCCGTACCCTGTTTGGATTTTAGTCTAGCAGTTTCATTTATAGCTTATAAAACTATAGATATGTGACCTTTTGTGGATTTTGTTTCCATTTGCAGAACCCGCAAAAGTGGGAGTCTCGTGCATTGGGTATGACCCTTTTTATTCTCTTCTTAACATGAATTGTGGACACATGATACTATCTTTTTATTTAATAAAAGTACCCTGAAGATGACATTCATTGCATTTTTGACTTATCAAAATAAGAAATATATTGGGCATTTGTTGAATATTTTTTTAAAAGTTTTTAAATCAATGTGTTGTTTTCAGAAACTAAAAAAACCATTATGTTAAGATACTGTCCAAAATTTCAAAAGAAAATGTGCCTTATATATATGTATATAATCAATAAGTGGAACTCTATGGCAAGCATTTGTGTTGCTTTGCTGACATGAGGGCCTTATTTAGGATCCTTGCCAATTAATTGTGGACACTTAATTAACTCGTATTTGTTGAAAAATTATTATATCTTTGTTTTTTTTATTATGAATAGTCCTTTGCAACATGACCTTTTCAATTTAAAGTAAATATGTGGTTTTTTCCTGCCTCTGATCCCTTTTGTTTGTATTTGTAAATATTAATACACTTGAATATGTGTTCTAGTGAATGTTGTATATTGTTTGCATGCCTGAGTGGTTCTTGAAACTAATTTAGATGAATATTTTAACCTATTACACGTGGGGTATTTCTGGTTGAAATTTCTAATTGTATTTGCAGTGTTGCATTATTGAAACTAGCAGAGATGAATTATTGTGGTACAACAAGGTAGTGAATGTTGTAATTTGCTCACTTAAAAAGATCGTGGAAGTGTGAAAATTAATAGCTTGTGCCATGTGTTTGTGTGCATATATTTTTGTTGAATGGATTCTAGATACTCAAGTCCTTTAGTGTTTATGATTTGGTTTGAGGATTATGAGGAACTGTGGAAGTTAGGTGCATAATGCTTTGGGCTTATTTGGTTTCTTCTTATAGGGATGTGTAGATCATCTAGTATAATGGCTTGTGCCGCTTTGTGCATCATGTATTGGCTTTGATTTTATTTATTTTCTGGCCCAGATGGATGTCTAGATTGTCAACTTTGCTTTGGTATTTCTTCCTTTTTCTATGCTTTTTGTGTAAGGGCTTTGTAGTATGGGATGCAAGTAGTGATTTGTTGCTCAGCAAAGTGGGAAGCTCAAAGGCTCCACTTGTTTGGGGGGCTATGGCACTTTGTCTAAGCATTGAAGTGAAATTTGATACAATGCTTGTTATAATTTAAGAAATTTAAGTTTTCTGGGAGGGCACAAACCTTAACGTTAAGGTGAGAGGTTAGACCTAAATGTGAACTTAAGGTTTGGGGTTGAACCTAATATGGATTGATAGTCAACTTTGTTCAGAACTAATTAATTTAAGTAATGTCGCGATCTGATGCATTTTCTCTATTTGGGGCTTGCAAGGTAATGCCTGTGGAGGTTATTGATTTATTCTTTGTTGGATTTCAGGTTTGTTTGGATGTCATAGTAATTTGGGGTTTATAGGGTGATACCTGTGAAGGTCATTGATGTGTTTCTATGATGGAAAGTTTTGTTTGGATGTCATAGTAATGATTCAGCACGGAATTTTACTCCTTTTTGTATGATGTGGACTTTAGAAGGGAGAGGAAAATAAGACCTTTATTTTTGAATGAGTGGATGCTTTAGATTGACTGCATCCAATTTTTTTATACAGATTTCATAGATCCTTTAATTTTGTATGTATTTTCTAGGTGTGCCTATTGTATACATCCTGTATTTAGGTCTTTCTTTTTTCCTAATGAAGTTTCATTTTACTCATAAAAGGAAAATGTAATATTAGGCCAATATGTGGACAAATAGATAAAACCCTTTGTTTTTGGTGTGTCATTTAGAAATGGCACAAAAAAATAGAATGTGCCATTACTTAGAGGAGATTTACCTTATATGCTAAAGCTGCTAAATTAAAGGCTCCATAAGAAAAATGCCTTTGTATGTAATCATAGTCATTGACTTTCTAATTTGACATTTGTCGAATTAGAATCATAGAGATTAGCATACATGAATAATCCTCATTGATGTCCTAATTTTAAATTTCTTCATAAAATTATTGATGTTAGTATATATTACTCATTGAAAGGGAGAGAGAATTGGTTGGTATTGTTGAGATTCTCATAATGCTTCGAGATTAGTATTCATGTTTATTCATGATTAACTGTTTTGATTCTTTACTTTGGATAAGGTTTATAGAATCAATCAATTGTTGATTTAATGAAATCTCATATAATAGCAATGATTTTTTTTTTTTTATTATTTCTTTTACAACCTCTCCTTCTTTGCCAAATACTTTGGAAATTGCTTGACAAAGTTTCCTTGGTAAACCATTGCAGCTTTTTTATAATCTTCTTTTGGAGAAGAAGTATGCTTTGCATATCATGTATTTGATGCTACAGTTGCTTATTTTATGAGATTCCTTGAAGATAGCAGGATGATGCCTATAATATGGCATTAGTCACTCCTTGCATTTGTGCAAAGCTTGGTAACTTCTATTAAAGAGTACCTTGTCTTGCCTAATTGGGTGTTGAGAAGAAAATTTCTCCTTGTTAGGATAATATGTTTTATGGAAAGTTCATTTGGTTCACTTACAATATGTTTTTTTGGAGGGAAGGATGGAGAGGGGTAAAAGGGAAAAATTAATTAATCATCTGTTTGATTTAATGAAAATTATGAATTTAATAATGGGTAGGGACTAGGGACTCTTGCTCAAATGGCATTTCTCTGCCCTCAATAATAGTGTGCATATGTAATTTACCAATAAATAAAAGAACGAAAAGGAGGGGGAGTTTGATTCTTTCTTGATAGAAATCTTAATATGTTACCTCTTCTCTCTCTCTCTCTCTCTCTCTCTATATATATATATATATATTTCCCCCCTCCTTATTGGCTTTAGAGTTGGCAAATGATCTGGTTTGGACAAAGTTGATATGTATAGGCACAGAAAAAAATGAATAATGTCGCAAAAGCACAGAGAATTAAAAGAAAGAACATTATCCTTATAAAACCTAAGGCTAAATTTGTGGGCCTTGCAGCACGTGTCCATTATATTTAGTTAGGTTGTTAGTATTAAAGTATTTATATTTGACTTCTCTTTTAAGTTTTGTCAGTTACGGCATTCTTGTAGTTTCCTTATTGCTGGATGCGGGCTAGGGGTCAACTTATTTACTTATAATTTATAGTGTCTTAATAACAACTCTATCCTAGTTGAACAAGGAAGAGTTATTGGCTGCAAATACTAAATACGCACTGATCAACTTTTACCAAAGTTCAATTCATGAAGTATTTGAGTTTGTTTTTTGAGGGGTATTGTGCTGCTCTCTTCTTCTTCCATATTAGATTCTGTTCATTAAGGCATAATCAGGTGCATCCACTAGCTACTTCTGTTTACCTCCATCAGATTTTACACTTTCTAATCTCAAAATTCTAATTCATTCTTCCATCATTCAGCAACTCGTTTGCAGAATGGCTTATATCAGTGTTCTCTGCTAGGAAGCACAGACACTTCATTTAGGATGCCGTACCCATGTTGTACCCGCTAGTCATGTTATAATTTTTCAAGAATTGGTCATGTCACTGTGTTGTACATGTACTTGTATTCGTGTCCATGCTTCCTAGGTTCTTTGACTCCCAGACAAAGCAGATTTGATCCCTTGAGTTAACCCCAAATGAATTTCTTCTTCATAGCTTTAAATCCTTGGTGTCTTCAGGAACAGTGTTTCTTTGCCTGAAAGAACTAGTCTATTTTAGCTTTAGCTAGAGTTGAACCCTATACATTTACTATCCCTAGCCCTAAATCACTAATTTCAATTTCAAACCTATGTTATATAAGCATCTTTTGACAAGTTTTAAATCTTTATACATCAAACTTACGCCTCATTTTAATTGAATAGAAGAAAAATGTAATTATGTGGGTTGTTAACCATTATGTAAATAGTAAATTTCTCTCTTATCTAAATGTGACTACTGGATTTTAAGCTATTGTGTGCTATTCTAAATGTAACTCATGACATAAATTGATACACTATTGCATTTCCTTTTATATCCTGTTGTTGTGTGAAATTCTTTGCAGATATAAAAATGAACTCTGAAAGGAGGATAAAGATAACCTCAGAAATCTACTTGAAAAGCGAAGGCACAAACTAGTAAGGACAATGTCATTACTTGTGCTTATTCGTTAATATTCTCTTCTCTTTGTGTTCTTTCTTGGTCCTTAATCACTTGTTTATTTTTAAACAGATAGTTGCTTATACGCCTTAATTAATGATATTAATCTAAATCTTAGGCCCTTGGGGTTTAGAAAATCCAATACACCCTGCATAACTTTTACAAGAAATGGAGCCAAGTCTAGCCATTACTTGGTTACCTAGTAGAATGTTTACCCCTCATCTAATATTGGGCATAAAGTCCTTTAGATTTGTAGTGTCGTTATATTAAGAGGCTTGTATCATGTAAAGTGTAACACAAGTGACTCGCATAAAGTTTTGACTTTTAAAGAACAATGAAACATAGGGTAAATTCTATTACACAGAATGTGACAATCTTAAATGTTATATTTGAGTAGTTTAGGCTGGCTGAAACCTATGGTTGTTGCTTCTTTCAATTCTACCCATATATTTAGGAAATAGTTCCCTTGTACAATCTTGCTTCATTGAATTTTGTGTACTGCATTTTTTTTCCTCCCCCTCCCCCTTGACTGTTCCAAACATTTTGACTATATAATTTTTTTCCCATTACCTTTAACATGTCAACTCTACAACTTAATGCTAAAGTTTATTATATGCCAACATAATATTTTAGTTGATCATCAACATGGGCATAAATTCTTCTTTGCTTCTAAATTTTGTCTAGCAATCTTTTGTCATGGTTTCTAAGTAGTTTTAGTTCAGCCTTATGTATAACTTTTATTTACATGTGTTTCTTTCTATTGCAAAACCTTAGTAGTAATGATCATGTGTCCTCAATATTACTAAATCAAAAGATATGTCATTACTTTTGTACTCTTCCATTTTCGTGCTTTAGCAGATCAGCTGTATGGTGGTCCTGACCTCCATACATTTGTAAGAGAACAGGTTATTGAATAGGTTGGTTGCTATTCCAATAAAGTTACTCTTTTATAAAGGAATTTGAGTCCTAATGTCCAAAAGCAAGTCAAGGTTTTTTTTTTTTTCCCGTGTTGATGTCAACAACTCAAGTCTCAGCTGGAACTTTACGAGAATTATGTTCCTATGTCTTATAATGACTACTTAGAGAAAATGAGCAAGTATTTTGGCATTCTCTCTTTTTAAGTTATAGCATTCATGAATGTTTACTTAGAACTATTTCATAGTTACAC
Organism: Quercus robur; assembly: GCF_932294415.1. Taxonomy (NCBI): domain Eukaryota; kingdom Viridiplantae; phylum Streptophyta; class Magnoliopsida; order Fagales; family Fagaceae; genus Quercus; species Quercus robur. The sequence continues at coordinate 10,991,856 of NC_065544.1, read as the reverse complement.
TCTTTGACATAAATAAAATAGGGAAGGTGAATGGGGTGATCATGTCACATTGCAGGCTGCTGCAGATCGGGTAAGAGGAGCTTCCCAAACCTTTCTATATTCTCCATTTGCTTTCAACTGTCTTGTCCTTAGAAAATTTTGAACACATTTTGTCATTGAACCCTCTATTACTTCATAGCCAAAAAAATTTGTATGAGGTCACATTTATTAGTTTCTGCTTAGAGGGTCCTAATTAACAATGCTTCCTTAATTTCATTTTAGCTATTTTGAGAATATATAATATGATTACAAATTGCTAATAACTTTGATATTAAAATTTTGATGCGGAAGTTCAAATTGCAAAATTTATAATTTTATTGGTGGAAAAAATTTTGTGAGAGCAATTTATTTCTAAACTCAAAATTTACCTTTATCTAATTGTAAATAAATTGGTCAATTATTGATTAGGAAAACACTAAGTGCTTTAATGTTTTTTCATCATCACTTGTGATTTTTATGGAAATTTCCTTCTTTTTATTTTTTTTTATTTTTGTATGGGTTCATGCAACTTATGATGTACTGATGTACATGTGTGATTTACCCTTTTTTTTTCTTTGTTAATTTGACTGCCACTATACTAGTTCTTCTTCTTCTTCTGATAACTGATGCATATTTACCTTGTGATTCTTCCCCACATTCAAAAGTCCAAAAGAGGTAAACTTTTTACAAATACTCATTTATCCCTATGAAACTTGATGTGAATTACAAACTTATATCAAGGTCATAATAGTTCTCATTGATAGATATGTCATACTTTTTATTAGGACTCACTTTTTATTTTTCACTCAAATGACTTTTCCTAATTCATTCTTATAGAAAGTTGCAACTTCACGCCCCTTACTTTTTGGGCCATGCCTTAATTTTATACTTGGTAAACTATAAATATGCCTTAATCATAAACTTCATAACTCAACATATGATGTGCTTTATGGTTAGATAACCCACCTTAGGCTCCATTCTATTAGTGGACTTAAAAGTATGGTCCGAGCCTCCATAAGAAGAATCAAGTAGAAGGAAAACAAAATACTCTCTCTTGCCAATTAATCCCACTTCAAAATGACCATTGTAAATAAAAGGTGAAAGCACTACTTGGAAACACACATCAAAATATGGGCTGCTAAATGAAGGCGGCTATGCAATAGTAGTCCCTAGCTTGAGTTGATACCAAAAAAAAAAAAAAACTAACTTTATTTAATAGCCATTATAGCCTGATGTATCTAATTGTTTTGAAACTTTGTTTCTTAGCTTTCGCTAACTGTTAGAGGCTAACCTCAATGCAGCTCAATTGAAGAAAAAGAGCAACAAGCCCAAGAGACCTTCTATTCAGTCATTATTTGGTACACTCTTCTTTAACTAGAATTGTCTGACTTAATATGTTTATTTCAATATGTATCTGCACTCTCATAACTCTTATTTCCATGTTTTTCCCCCATAACAAAATAATCTGTATTGAGAAATTGTGATTTTGGGCACGAAGTTGTGATTTAGCAAAGAAAAAAAAACCTATAGCTACGTTTTAAAAATGTAGCTATAGATAAACCAAATGTAGTGGGCTTTAGCCATGTTCTTAAATGCAACTTAAAGCAAGTCTATGGCCGCGTTTTTTAAAAACGTGGCTATAGGTCTTAGCCTATAGCCATGTTTTAGAAAACGCAGCTATAGCTCCAGGCTATAACTGCATTTTAAACACAGCCCAAAGTGGGTCTATAGTCGCATATTTTACAAAACGCAACTATAGGTCTCAGCTTATAGGATGTGGAAAAATGCAGCTTAAGGGGGTAAAAAATGTAGCTATAGGGGAAGCTGTAGCAACGTTTATAAAAATGCGGCTATAGACCCCACAGGGGGCTATTGTCGCGCATGATAGGCCGCGTTTGGAGATGCGGCTATAGAAAACGCAGCTATAATCTATAGCTGCGTTTTTCAAATGCGGTTATAGCCCTCGTTTTTTGTAGTGCTATCACGCTACTCCAGTCATATCTTCATGTACATGATATATAATGCCACAATCATTTTCCCAACAATATTAAATACCAACAATTTCTTGTTGCCCAATCCACCATGGCTAATTGGAGTACAACATGTATGCCAGTTAACTAAATGAAACTTTTAAATTCCTTGCCCATGCCAGCCCAAAGAAAATTTCTTTGAATTTTTTTCCATCCAATTTGCCACATCGACAAACAGAGGGAAAAGGGAAATAAATAAATGGAAATACTAGATACCATACTTCTAATCAAGGAAGTCAATATCGTACTAGAGGTTATACCGGTTTGGCCAACGGTACAATATATTTCAGGTACCGGTCAATACCGGTGTACCGTTTCGGGTATATCGCTATAAATAAATATATATTCATTAATTTAAGTTTTATTGATTAAATCTCATAAATATAAGTTATATAACCATATTGTCAATGACTCAATTCTTAACCTGTAATTCTAATCCAAGCTCAATAGAAAATAATAGATACACTTATTAAAAAGTAATGACAATCAAATTAATATTATATTATATTAAAAATAAGAACCAATCTGCCACACGTGGGACTTTAAAAATTTCAATTCATTTGGTAGCAAAAGTAAAAAAATGCTAGCTGTAAAGTAACAACTATCAGTAAATATCAATTTGAAGAGTTTTTAAAGCATGCTAGCTGTAAAGTCTATTTCTTGGGCGTGCTAAATATCATTTGAGAGGTTAGAAAAATTGAGAAAGAGAGAGAGAAAGAGAAAGTTAGACGGACAGAGAGAGAGAGAGAGAGAGAGAGAGAGGAGAAGAAGATGAAGATGAAATAGCAACAGCCAAAATTAGTCCATGCCCCGACTTGAGGTCGAGAATGTAGAGATTGTCGCCGGTGGAAGGTGAGAGTGAGAAAGAAACACTTTTCTTTTTCTGGTACGGTATGAATTTACCGGCTGAAATCTGATATAAGTCTCCGGTACAGCCGAAATGACCCGGTAAGGCTGGTATATTTTCCAGAACGAAACTACCTTGTTTTTGTACCGACATAGGCACCGGTACGATAAATTCTAGCCGTACCGGCCGGTACGGTACGGAATTAACTACCTTGCTTCTAATAAGTGTCAGCATACCCCTTTTGATAAGAACATTTTCTTCCAATAACTAGTCTTTTTTGCTTATACTCCATAATATATGGGATCCCACAAAGAATGTGCCTTGAATGTGTTTAGACTCAAGTACTTTAGAGGAAGAGACGAAACAGGACATGAGGTTGCTTTCCAAATCCTCAACATTCTACATCTCCCCTACTAGCAATGTCTCAGATTTACCCAGATTATTATGCAAACCTTCAAAACTTATAAAAACTCTATTAACGAGTATCATTAAGCCTTTGTTTATAGACGATTTTAAGAAAGTTTTAATACTACTTTCATGAGAAATATAAAAAGTTGTTAACAAAGTTACTTACCTTTTTTTTTTTTTTTCCATAAAAAAGTTTCTAAAAATAGTCCCTAAATCAATGACCTAGGACACCCTTTAACTTTTCCCAAATTATAGTAATACACCTTAAGTACCAAATGTTAGTGGGATTGGCCCCATAGAAAATGAGAGTATTATTGGTAAAAAGATAGTTATATGTCCATTGATTAACCCCTTAAGTTTCAAACAGCAAAAAAACAAGAAAAAAAAAAAAAAAACTCCGACCTCAAAATTATAAGGATGATAATACAATTAGATTATGATGAAATTAAAAATAAAAATAAAGAATCCGTAAATTAATGATTAATGATTTACAACCCTAACCAACATGTTAATTTAGGGTTACTAATATTGCATTATGTCATAGGATAAATCATTAATGAATGGGTGCTAGTGTTAGAATCGGTAATTTAAACTTTTGGGAGAATTAGTAATTTCCTAACAACTTAAACTTTTGGGAGAATCAGTAATTTAACATGGAATTAGAACAAGAGATATCTTGACTTTACTTTACCTCTAATTTAAAATGTTAAAAATCCAACGTGTTGGGCCTTACTTATTAAAGAAGAGTTTGGACCCACACGTGAAAAGAAGTATTAGAATAATTTACCATTTCCTAATAGTTTAAGTTTTTAAGAGAATTGGTAATTTAACAGCTAGATGCTTTGAATATCAAATATAAATTTTTTTTGTTTACAATTTTAGTTGGTTTGTGTCAGTATCAAATTGAGACTTGGTATCAACATGTTAATTTTGGTTGTATATCCAAATTTGCTATAACTTGGTAGGAAAATGGAGAGAGGAACTTTGCTATAATAGGTGAAGTCCCTTACCCAAGGCTTTTGGGGTTATTGTGCCAATCTGACTGTCATAGGATAGAAGTGAATGGCAGAACAACCAAGATGGAGTGACAATAATGGTGAAGTGATGAGTGTTTAAAAACATATGATGGTTCCTTAAATATTGGCTATTTGACTTTGTTTAATGGCTACATGACCTTGTCAATGGCTGATTGATATAAAATTTTGTTAATGGCTAATGTGTATATAACGTTGTCAATGACCAATTGACTATATGTCACACGACCATGTTAATGGCTAATGTCTATAGGACTTTGTCAATGGCTAACGGCTAACTGATATGGCCAATGGCTAACAAGTAATAACTGTATTTCCTTAGAATATGATGGCGACCATGCAAAAGATTAAGAGCATTCACATAGTCTCTCTAGGAAGTTTAACTAGTCTAATGCAAATGCTCTAAGTGTATTAAGCAAAACCAAATAAGCAATGAATGTCATGAAAGTGTCCACCAAATGTTTTTACATTTAAATTCATAAATATAAGCTTAAAAACTCAAAACAACTCAATAAAATTTATTATGTTTTTTTTAGTAACATGGCTCCATAAAAAACTATTTTATCTATTTTATCTTCTCACTTTACAAAATACTTAAATCAGTGGTTTTATTTTAGTTTTCAACACAATAAAATAATATAAATAACACAATAAAATAATATTTTTTTTATTACATTAGCTATAGTGTAAACACGTGAATAATAATAGAAAACAGTCAAACATGAATAATAATACAAAGTAATGTGAGCACATGAATAATATATATATATATATATATAATTACATATGAGATATAATGCACAATCAAAAGTAGCCGTGCACTATAGTTGTGGAGCTAAATTATTTGATTTTGACTCTACCAATGTAGGCCTAATTTTGTATTTGATGGGGCTTTTTAGCACCACCAATAATAATAATAATGTATGAAGGGCTTTGAATTTGGTACTGCTAGTGCTTTGTATTAGCCAACCTTTTTTTTTTTTTTCTCAGGTTGTGTTGGGGCAAAGTAATAATTACTCATTGGACCAGGCATTGGTGAAATAGTAATAGGCTAAGTCCCACCCAAAAGGTACAACAAAGCCCAAACGTGTGTTAGGCATTAACTAGATGCACGTACGGTAGTGGTACGTCAAGTCTTTTTTTTTTTTTTTTTTTGAGAAACAAGTGAAAATCGAAACACATGACATGTGATTGCAACGGTTATATAGAAGAACCAACATTAAAAGATTGTTGGGTTTAACGTTGAAGAGTGGCCTCAACAGTTATTAGAGGTTACAAAGCAGTGACGTACGAGGGACACATTGCAAACTGCAAAGTGACAAAAACACTTGACAGTATGAACCAGAAATAGTTACATATCTGAGAACTTAAGAGCACTGAACCAGAGCACATCAAATCGCACTTTCCAGAAATTAGTAGCTTATTAGTTTCTTAGATTTAGTAACAAATTCTTCAATCTTATGCTTGTAATAAGTTTAGGTTGTTGCACTTGCATTTGTGAATATTGTGAAGTATATATGATGTGTTATGTACGTGTTTATAGTAATTTGATCATTATGAATGTTCATTTCGATGTGAAATAGCATCTGTAGGATTTTTTTTTTTTTACACAAGATAGAATTTCTACTCTATCTAAGTGTATGTGTGTGAAATTCTCTCCTAGAGATTTGAACTCTGGCTCTTACTCTTCACAACTCATAAGCACTTATACTTGTGGAGTGACCATCACATCAAGGATGCACGGTAGTGTATTCGTAGGATTGAATCAGTTCAAGTGTTGTAATTTATTTTCATTCAAGATGTCTAGCATTAATATGTTTCATTTGAGATGTCTCTGTTGAGTCTGTTCATTACTTAATTAGTCAATTAAGAGCAAACCTGCATTTCGATTTAGTCTGTTTAGGTACTTGGTCAGTTTAGATTTCTCCTTTAACAAATGCATTATTTGAAAAGTCCTATTAAGTTAAGCGTTTTCAAATCTCAAAACCTAGTTCTTCGAGATCAGAAAAGCATTTAGAGTGGGCGAATTATCTTGAGAAGCATCTTGAGATAACATTAATCCATTCACAATCATTTCAAGTAGCCTGCAAAATGTGATAAATTAATTTTTAGTTCAAATAGGTTGACTGAAGGTTAATCGAATGGTGGCGGTGTGATGAGAACGGTGGCAGATCTTAGCGTCAACGACAACGACGACTTGGTTTGGTTTGTGTTGTGGTATGGAGGGTTTTTCGTTTTTTATTTTTTCTAATTTGGTTTTCTATTTTTTGGGTTTAATTAGTTGTACATTTAAAATAAGTACAAAAAAAATGGTTATTTTAGATAATTTTAATGAAATATATCCTAAAGGTGAATATATTGCAAAAGTAGTTATATAAAATAGGGAAAAAAAAAAGACCATTTTTTTATGGACTAAAAACTTAAAATAACAAAATTTGAGCAGAGGTATGTGTGAATGCTCTTTGAGCCAACGAGGCCATAGAATATTAGAAAATCTGAACATGGACAACAAAAAATAGAAATAGAGGATATGATAACATTATTTGAATAATAGTTTTCTTTGTTTAACAATACAGTATGTCCAATCAAAAAAAAAAAAAAAACAATACAGTATGTATTTACACAATTTTTTTTATTTATACATATTTTTATAATACATAAACAACTATATTAGAACAATATTACCAAAATATATAATTTTTATTTTACAATATTTGGTACAAAGTACAGACAGTGGACCATAAAAAAAGAAAAAGAAAAGTACAGACAGTGGGACCAACATTTGGCTTGTTTGGTACAGTGGGAAGCATGGATCACGTGGTCAGTAATAGCTCTGCCTGTGTTTTTATGGCCAACAGTGAACTATTATTCGTGTATTGAAGGCCCCCATGGATCTCTCTCTTTCACTCTCTCTCTCTCTCTCCAAATTTGCTCAATTGCTCCATCATTCCAAATCAGGTGTATACTTTGTATAGTGTATTGCCCCTCTCTATCTACCTATCGATCTTGGCTTATCAGAGATTGAACTTTTAGGCTTTTAGCCATAGACCCCCCTTTTTTTCTTCTCTTAAAGCTGTTTTTTTTTTCTTTGATCTTACTTAAAGCTGTTTTCTGATCACAACAAAACACAAAAAGTACCGTTAAAAATCATCACCACCTCTTTGCTGATGATGTTTTAGTTCGTTTGTATTGTCTGCATTGTAAGGTTGTCCAAAATATCATTCTTAATATCTTTATATTATTTGTTATTCTCTTGTTCCAAAAATCCTTCTCTCAATAATTACAATAAAATAAAACTCTCACAATTCTCGTAGTAGTGGTAGTAGTAGATGCCTTTGTCTTGGTCTCCTTTGTATCTTTTCTCCAAAATCCTTTCCCACCCACAGAATCTTCTTTCTTGATAGAAAAGTTAGGACCTTGTAGAAAGAAAAGAAACCCCATTTTTTCGGTCTCTCTCATACTCGAAGCCCCTCCACCCAAGAAAACTGTTTGCTATTTTAAGCATTCAAAAAATAAAAATATTTGCTCGAGTAGTGACTCTCAAACCCAGCGACAAACATGGAGTGTTTCTTCTTCGTTTCCAAGCCTTTGACGCTCGTCGCTCTTTTCCTTATCCTCCTATCCGCTCCACCTTCCATGGCGGACGACGATAACAACAACAACAATGTTAAAGGTGGTGGTGTTTTCCTTAGAGACATTGCAACCAATTCATCATCTAATTCACCTCCACCAATGTCGAGTGAAAACCATGGAAGATCTGTACCCTTTAGGCCTAGCATGGTGGTGATAATAGTGGTGTTAGCAGGCATATTCTCCGTCGTGTTTCTCGTCCTCCTCTACGCAAAACACTGCACTGGTGATGGCATTGTAGTTGTCACAGCCACACCCACAAGGGCCGCGACAGCGAGGAAGAATTCGGGAATCGATCGAGGTGTCGTGGAGTCATTGCCCGTGTTTCGATTCGGATCTCTCCGAGGCCAAAAGGAAGGCCTCGACTGCGCAGTTTGTCTCAATCGTTTCGACTCCAACGAAGTCCTTCGGCTCCTCCCGAAATGCAAGCACGCGTTCCATGTCGAATGCGTCGACACATGGCTCGATGCTCATTCGACGTGTCCACTCTGTCGATACCGTGTCGACCCAGAAGATATTCTCCTCGTCGACCGAAACCCACCTCCAGAATCTCGCCAAAACAGCACCCACGAGGTCGTTTTGGACGTGAACGTGAACGTGAACGTGAACCCAATTGGGAACAAACGATTCTCAGGTCGACACTCATCAGGTGGCGAAAAGGGAATTTTGCGTTCGAATTCTCACGATCCGATGGCGCTTAGGAGATCGCTCGATAGTGCTGGGGTGAGAAAAAAGAGTCAGAGTTTAAGAGCCATTGGATCTTATGATTACCCAAGAAAAGATGGGCTATTGTCGACGAGCTTAGACAGAGGGAATAGTAGGGTGGAGCACAGGATAATTGTTTCTTCTAACTCGAGTAGGGCCCACGATAGGTGGAGCGATGCACAGCCGTCAGATCTTTTGTATTTGGGGTCAGAAATGATAATGAGTGACAGCCGTAGATTTTTGTCGACATCGAGATCGAGACAGCAACAGCACAGTAATGGTATTGATGGCAATGGTAACGAGTTGCGGAGATGGGGTGGTGCTAGTAGTGGTGGCAGAAACAATACAAACACAAACACCATCAGCAACAACAGCAACACAGTAATGAATGGTCGAAGTGTGTCGGAAATCACTGGCTTCAGCAGGTTCCCAATCAAAGCCAATAGAGCCAATAGCACCCACTAATATTATTACTGATCACTGATTAGTGGGGTTGGCTTGGCTTGGATTTCTGCCAGCTGTATGGTCGAGACATACCTACTTGCAATTCAAGATTGTATAGTAAGATTTAGAATTTGTAGAAAACTCTTTCTAACTCGATACACAACAATAACGAGTTGGAAGAGATTTTTCTCAACTAGTTTGAGAAAGTTTAGTAACATAACTTTTGGAATAATTCTGATTTGGCCGACTTTCATTTCGACCAAATTAAAATTATAGCCAAAGTTACTGTATAAATGTGTCGTTGCTGCCTCGACAGGACCCACTTTCTCTTTCTGGTGTACCTTTTGAAAAATGATTTTCTGCAAGGCTGGCCCAAGCTGCTATGTTAACGTGCATGTGAGGACTTTGGTGTACGAAAGTTCCAGTCGAACAGAAGAAAAAAAGAGAAGAAGGCGTGGATGAGACATTGCATTTACACCAAGGTGATACGGAAATCATTTATTTCTTGACAATTTTGTTTGTCGCTCTTTAATTTTAGTGCTTTCTTTTTCTTTTTTGGTTACTTTGAAATTTCCTCTGTTACTGGTGGGTATGGGTATGACAATGGTGGGTACGGGTGCATCTCTGCTACACATTATTTCTGATGGGCATGTGGTGGGGTTCGTAAATTGTACAAAATTTTGTGTACTCTTCTACTTGATTGTACAAAGTGCCAGGGAATAAGGAAAACAGCTAGAGACGACGACAGGAGTAAATGGAATTTGATATCTTCAACTTTGTACTAGCTTTTTATTCATTCAAAAAGAAAAAAGAAGTACTGGCTTTTAGATCTCGGTATTTGTTCATACTTTCTTTTAAATTTTTGATTCATTTCTTTAATCATTCTTTCTTGGATTGCTTAAATGTGTTTTTTTGTTTTTGGTTTTTTTGGTCTAATGTGGTATCAACAGATCTTTGAGCACCTTTTTAATCTTCAAGTGTGTATATTATAATCCTTTCTCCTCCCCTCACATACACCAGATAATTACAAAGAAAAATTCCTTAGTGGTTGCCATAATATGCTGGCTAATAATTTTGAACTTATTGACTTATTGCATAAGACTATTTAGTGGATTTTGGATCTTATTTTTGCATTGAAGTATCTTATGAGATGGTCTTTCATAATTATTCTCTTTCATAATACATGGATTTTACATGTGTGGATCTCACACGTTGTGTGTGGGAGATTGTGAGAGGGTTGGTCTCATAGATATCCTTTCCTTTCTAGAACTACAACCATTGTTTGGTGAAAGCTTTCTATGAGGTCTTCAGCTTCAAGTTTTTAGAAATAGAAATTGTTAACACAAGTTTTGATTATGAATCTGCACTATGTAGAGTAACTTGGAAATTTTCAGACACATTTGGATGAGTAATGAAGACAAATTTATCACAATTATTATTTGTTCACAATTTAGTTAGATGGTTCTTCTAAAATAAAATATAAAAATGTTAGCTAGTAAATTATAATTTGAATAACATTACTCAATAGACTTTATTAATAATGCTTTTATTATAACTCAATCATTGTATACCATTTCATTTCTAAAGGTTGTTAAAAGAATTTGTTAAAAAAAAAAATTGTACCATTAGATTTATTGGATTTTGATAGATCTAATGGTTGTCAATGGTTGTGGAGTTGCCTTTGAAAACCTTCTTAATACTGTAATGGTTTGAAGACTTTGATCCACATTAGTGTGCGTTTAGCATTAGCTTATTTAGTTTTTAGTTTTTTGTTATTTTTTGAAAAATGTGATAGAGTATGCTTGTATTTTTGAAAATGTGAAAAAATTGAGCTTTTAAAAAACTATATATATATATATATATATATATATAACTAAAAGCTAGCAAAAATGAATACATATTAGTGGGTTCTAATTAACTCAACTGGTAAAGTCTCTGATGGTTGAATAAGAGATCTAGGGTTCAATCCTCGCCAACACAAAAAATTGAAGACGCCATAAGTTGAAACTTAAAAAAAAAAAAAAAAAAAAAAAAAAAAAAAAAAAAAAAAAAAAAAAAAAACATTTTAAATACTAAAGAGGAATGAGTAAAATACAAGCTTTAGGAATGATGGGCTAGAAGGATGAGGGATATTAAAAAAAAAAAAAAAAAAAAAAAAAAACTTTTGTTTGGTGGGACAAAGGGCATAAGTAGTCCTCTCGTGGCAAAAAAATTGGCTTGAAACACTATGGTGCCTGTCTATCATTAGTATTTTCCTCTTAGGTTGTGTCAAGTCTAGCCTTGTCCGACGAAAATTAAATTTACATTTTGTTTTCTTTTGTTTATTATTAGTGTGCGTTCGGTTAGGATTAAAAATGAAAATTATTTCACTATTCAGCTTATTTTTGCTATTATTCATGGGCCCCACTGCACTTTTTGGCACTATTGATGGGGTCCACTATGCTATTTTAACTAACTTTTATCTTTATTTACAGTACTTTCAGCAATAATTTTTTAGTTTCAGCAAAATAAGTGATATTCAAACACACCCTTATTATTATTTTTTGAAAACTCTTGTTTTCTTTTGTTTTAATTCAAGTGTGCTTTGTCCTTTTTTTTGATACCAAATAAACATTCATTAAACATAAGAAAAGAGTACAAAGTCCAGCTGGATGAACAAGAAAAACCAAAACAACCAAAGCAAAGTCCAAAAAGCCACTTGTATCATATGGAGGTGGGGTTTAGCCTACATAGGTGAACAAGGAAACAAGTAGTAGTGTAGGCTAAGTCTAATACACAAGATAGAAGTAGTCTAGGCACACAAAAACAAAGAGTGATCAGTGTCACGACCCAAACCTGTACTTCAGAATTTAGAGCATGACTGGCATGTTAATATCAAGTTTACCTCAATACTAACACGAACCAACTTAAGCTTAAAGTGCTTATCAAAAATCGTTTCTTGTATTCCTAGTTATTTGCTTGTATAAAAGCTAATATATACCACAACTATCAAAACTTTGAAACTTCTTTTCATTTCGAACTTGCAATATTACAATTTGGCTGAAACTTAAAGTATTCAGTAATTGTTACATAACTAAACTTTTAGCAAAACTATTATTTACAAACCTAACCCCAAGACATACAACTAGGGTTCAAAACAAACTGAGGTTCTGAATTACATCAGTGCTCAAAAGGATCAAGCATATCTTGATTCCTCCTGTACAACAAAAGAGCTAGACTATTATATAACAAAAACTATACATTCTAACAACGAGAATCACAGAATCCTTGGCACCTCTAATACTTTAGCTGCTTCCAAGGAAAAACCTGTGCACTGAAATATAATAGGATGAGCTGCGAAGCCCAGTAAGGTTTTAAGCTCCATGAGCATTTAATAAGAATGCATGTAAATCAAACATTTTATGAATATGTCAACTTTGATAAATAGTCTTCATACTATTCTTAATATATTTATGAACTTTCTGATGAAAATACTTCATTTTTCTTCCATATAATAATAAAAGGACATAATAAGGAACTTAAACATAATTCAATAACTTTATCTTTAAATAGACTATAAATTACTTTATCATAAACTTTCCATCAGACTTATAACACATTCAACATACTTTTCTTATCATCATACCTTTCTTATAACTTCCAAATAGCTTAATAGCTTATTTATAATACATATTAGTTAATCCAATTGTAAGTCTGTCACAACTTTGGGAGGCTTCCAACACAAAGTGTCAAGCATCTAGCATTCCCCACAATAGTAGGAAATCCTAGGATCATATCAGAAAGTATCACCCCTTTCGGTGTAATCATATCATCAACTATAGGGGTCGGTTGACATCCTCCACAAGTTGGCCATTACCAATGAGGGTGGATACAACAGAGTCCTCACCACTTATAATGGCCAATCAAAATCTCTATGGAAATACCAATACTATAACCCCTACTGACTGAGTTCAGATCATAATAATGGAATAACCGAAAATTATATTTTTCTGATAATTATGCTTTTATACAAATATTTTATAACAATAGCATATCAATTTCATTCTTTAAAACATTACGTTCGTGATATAACTAATAGCAACAATATGCTAAAATTATCATATATATAGGATACAATAAGTCACGAACATAAATCTTTACTTAAATCATGCTTGTATGTAATATCTCTAATTAAAAGGTTTTGATGCATAATAATTTTCTAAATAGTCCTTATATTTATCAAAAGCACATGTCACACATCTCTTACCTGAAAACAGAAGACACAAGAGATTTGTATAAGAGGAGCTCAAGTGTCCGTGTTCTCGTTCTCGATCTCGTCACCTAAATGAAAGATCAAAACTTATTACTAACAACTCTTCCTAAATATATAAACTTATACCCCAAACAAAACCTAACTCTCAAACTCAATAAAATCTTAATTCCCATCACATAAAGTTTCCCCAAGGACAAGATGCATTCATCAAATACATTATGTACCAACCATAGAGAAACCTAGGCAACAAAATGCATCTATAATCTAGACATACCAAAATATAAGCATATTAAATTATAGTTCAAAACATTTACCCTAACTTTAGAATTAAATCCACAAAGTCAGAGTTATCATTTACTATTTACTGCTCATTTCAGTAGCATATGCCTCATTTGTAAAATACAAACGAGCTATCTAAATACATCAAATCTTCATGAAATTTTACAGAGCCACTCATTTGGATGTCTAGTAAATACCATATCAATTTTAGAGTCAAAGCATAAAGCCATGATTTATTAAAAATCATACAAGACAACATTCTTAAATCTGTCCTAATAGAATTTCATGCAACTTAGAAGTTAAACTATTATTTTTATATCAATCCAAATGCTGTGAGACTACTTCCATTACAATCATGTGTGTCTTAGAATTCTAAAAACTACTCCTAGCATCAAATTCACAGAATATGATTTAATACAGATTTTTCTTGTTGTAAACATCAAATTTGTCACAGTGACAACTTCAGCATATGTTCTTACAAAATCATCAAATACATGCAATTGGTCTTCATTTTATTTGGGTACTTTTATAGCAATACTGTACATATTAAAATACGTTATTAAGCATCCAATAGACCATAATATTATCAATCTTTCAAACTACTAAAACCGAATCACAATTTCAACTCCTACAATCAGATTAGAGAATAAAGAAGGGAAAAAAAACAAGGCAATCACACCATCAAAATACCCAAAGTCAGATGAAGTTTTATTTACTTACCCACAAACTTTAAAGTTGAAACCTTAGGGCTAATCGTTTAATTTCTTCTTTAGAGTGAGATTTATTGTTTCAGTGAAATAGTGAGAGAGAGGTGTTTGCCATGTAAGAGCAAAGAGAAAAAGAAAACAAAGAAACAAAGAAAATGAACCAAGAACCTTCTGGCGTAGTAAAGAAAACAAGAGAAACGGACTTTGGGGTGGAGCACATGTCAAGCTAAGGGAAATAGTGAGATGATGACTCACCTTTCCACTTTCAGCTTTTCAAAATTTACCCACCACCCCCTATAAACTTATATATCTATAAAGGCCCAAAGAACAATATAACTTTGTATATATATATATATATATATATATATATCCTTACCTTTATAAAACTTCTTTCTATATCATTAAAAGAGTATATATCTTTTATAATATCACAATATCAAAGTTTTACGCACTTAGAGTAACTAAGATAATAATAAGCATATAAACCCATGAAATTAATTATGCAATTAGGTTAGGGTGTTACAATCAGCCCCTATTGATGTAGATGGTTCAGGTCTGTGATGAGAGTGAGCTTCTGCCAAGTTGGTTTCTTTGCTCCATTGCAGATCTGTTCAAATCTTTTGCTGTTATTGAGGATGATGATTTTGTTGAAACCAAGCTCCTTTGCCTTAAGAATTGCTTCACCCACTGCATCCAGAAGCACTAGGTAAGGTTTTTTTTTTCTTCCTTTGCTGACTCCACTTGTAAATAGAACTCCACCCTCCATGCTCTTTGCTTCATATGCATATCCACTCCTTCTTGATCTTCTATTTTTATGAGCTGCTACCTTGATAATGATTTGCCACCTTTGATTTGGAAGTTTCTGATAAGTTTGCTAAATTGGCTTACTAGCTTGAGCTTGGCTGTTCTGGAAAGCATCTTGGTACCTGCACAAGAGAGATTAGGAATTTAGAACCACTTCCATAGGGTTAGGTGTTTTTCCTTGATGTAGGACCATATTTCTATGGTTCCACAGGGACCACAGGATAGTGAAGCATGCTTGAAGGAAAATCATCCTGTTTTGCTCCAGTGGATAGAAAGTAGTAAATAGACTAGTAATCCAAACCTTGATAGAGACATTTGCCAAGTCAGAGGTTCTAATTCCCAAGGTGGAACCAAGCTAAATTGCTCTGGCAAAAGAGCATGTTAGGAACATATGGTTAATGGTTTCATCATTGTCATCAAATAAGAGGCATCTGGTAGGGGTTGTAATTCCCTTTCTGTTCAGGATTGCAAATACGGGAATGTTGTCATGCAGAAGCTTCCAGATGAAACTAAGGATTTTCATATGTAATTTTACTTTCCAGATAAGCTTCCAGACATAGTGAGGGATACCAAAAGGCCTTTCATATGATATTGCAGAGGTTTGGTCAAGGTGTTGAAGTAAATGGTAAGCCTTCTTAACCTTATATTCCCCAGAAGAGGAATGTCTCCATAACAATTCACCTTTGATATTATCAGTCTTAGGCAGTGGGAGGTGGAGGATTTCTATACACAAGGGATAAGGGTAATGCTTTTTGACCAACTCATATTTCCAAGATTTGGAGATAGGGCTAATTAGGTCAGCCACAATGCCATTAAGAAGATTATTTTCAATTAAGGTTTGTTCAGGGTAGTGGAACCAATCAAGATGGGTAAGGGGTATATAAAGACCTTTTCCAATAAACCAACGACCCTGGTGTAAGGCAGGGTGAAAGGGGGGGGGGGGGTAGCAATGTTCCTCCAAGTCTATGAGTGGTGTGGTTTAGGAATATAGCTCTACAGATTGGAGTTAGGGAAATATTTAGCTTTGAAAGTCTTGGCCATCAAGGAATTGGGGTATCTTTGGATTCTCCAATACTGTTTAGAAAGTCAGGCTTTGTTAACAAGATTGAAATTCCTAAGGCCTAATCCTCCCCTATTTTTTGGTTGTAGTTTTCTAACACCAGGCTCATGACCCCACCAAAAGGATCTTGTAATAGCATCCAGTTTGTTGCAAATAGCCTCAGGAATTCTAAAACAAGCAAAGGAATATAGAGGCATGGATTGAACAGAGGAGATCAAGGTACATCTGCCAACTTAGGATAGCAGATTTGCCTTCTAGCCCTGAAGTTTTGCTTGAACCCTATCTATAATGTCTTGGAAGTTAGGAATTCTTTTCCCCTTAAGCTTAAAATTGATCCCTAAGTACTTGCTAGGATCCTGGACAAGATTAACCTAAAGAGATGAGGTAAGGGAATCTTGTATACCAGAATCAATATTGGGAGAACGAAACAGCTCAGACTTATTAAAGTTTATGGATTGTCCAGATAAGGAACAGTACCACATGATTGTTTTTTTTAGAGCAGTAAGGGATCTATTGTCATTTTGGAAGAAAAGGAATGAATCATCAGCACACAAGATGTGAGTGAAAGAGAAACCATTCATTCCTATCTTGACACCTTTAAGATTCTTTTGGTTCTCTTCTCTGGTTAGGGTTAAGGAGAGTATATTGGCACAAAAAAGGAATAGGTAAGGGGAGATAGGGTCACCCTTTCTAAGACCTCTAGAAGGGTGAAAAGGTTTTGAAGGGCTTCCATTAACAAGTAAGGAGTATTGAACAGCAGACACACACTCCATAATCTAGTTAACCCAAGTAGTGCCAAAATTCATGGAGAGTAAGACAGCTTTGAGAAAATTCCAATTAACCCTATCATAGGCCTTACTCATATCAATTTTAAGGCACCATAACCTTTTTTCCTTCCTTTCTTCTTCCTTAGGGTATCAAAAATTTCATGAACTAAAAGTATGTTATTTGCAATGTTTCTACCTTAAATGAAAGCATTCTAATAGGGTGTTATGAGCATGTTCATGAGGGGTTTCATCCTATTGACTAAAATTTTAGAAATGATTTTGTAAATGACATTACACAGGCTGATAGGTCTAAAATGAGAAACATCATCAGGAAAATGAACTTTTGGTATTAGAGTAAGGAAGGTTTGGTTAAGGGATTTGAGGAGAGAACCTAAGTGAAAGAAAGCATGTGTAGAACTGATGATGTCCTTGGGATGGAATCCGAACTCTCCTTATAGGGAAAGCTGAAATTGTTGCCAAAAAAAGAAAAAAAAAAAGCTTATTCATAGAATCATGACTTTAATTAAGGGGGAAAAAAAAACTATTGGAAAACTATTAATAAGTACTCTTAAAAGTCAAAACTATTAGTCTAACTTTCCTACAAGAGGTACGGATTGAGATCGAAGTGCATTACCTATGCAATTGCAATGAAGGGTTGAGATTGAGAGTTGAAAAAATCAACTTTCAATCTCAACTGTTAAATAAATAAAAAAAATTAAAATGAAGTAAAAAGTTAAAAATGTAAAATTCTTTGTGAATGAATGGGGTTAATTGCATGATGCAATTGCATCTGATCTCAATCCAAAAAGTACACTAACTTGCAGTAGCATATAATGATTCTACTTTCGGAGAATTAGAGATCATTTAACTTTTTTTGTCCTACTC
This sequence comes from Quercus robur, assembly GCF_932294415.1. NCBI lineage: Eukaryota > Viridiplantae > Streptophyta > Magnoliopsida > Fagales > Fagaceae > Quercus > Quercus robur. The sequence goes on along the minus strand of NC_065544.1, from coordinate 10,973,986 downwards.
CATGAAATTTTACCATCTTACGTCCCTAACTAGGGTTGTCCACGGGTTGGTCCGGGTCGAGTTTATGCCCAACCTGCAACTGATCTAATCAAATCGGGTGGAGAAATTCCAGACTCGCCATCGACCGTGAAAAGCCACCAATCGAGTTGGATCGGGCTCGGGTGGACGGCGGTCGGCTTTGATTTTGACCGAAAATATAAACATCAAACACAAACCTAAAGAATAAAACCAATGATTCAAAAGATCTAAAACAACAAACCCAAAGATCAGATCAACAAACCCAAATAACAGATCGACAAACCCAATAACAGAGAATAGAGAGATCTACAAACCTAAATAATAGAGAATAGGGAGATCAAACTTGAGAGCTTGAACTTGAGAGAGAGATAATCATAGATCTGAAGTTCTGAACTGGTGACAACCTGGCAATTGAGAGTAGAGAGATCAAACCTGAGAGATGGAGGCGATGGATGTGAAGACTAGCTAGCGATGTTGCGGATGAAAAGAAAAGATTGACGATGTTGAGCAAAGATCAGCAATGAGCAGAGACCGATGAAGAGTAGAGATCGGCAAAGAGCAAAGAGATCGTTAGAGGAGAGAGTGAGAGTAAAAGAATTGAGTCTAAGGTCTGGGTGAGCTCTGAAAAATCCTTTTAACCCATTTATAGCTCGGTCGGGTTGGGTGGCTCGGGTTTTGAAAGAAAAGACCTGCCGTTGACCCGTCAGAATCGGTTTTGGAAAGCAAGGACCCGCCACCGACCGCCGGAATAGGTGGATCGGGCAGTGGACGATTCGGATCCAGTTGGTTTGGTCAGGTGGGTCGGTTCAGCGGGTTGTTTGGATGGCCCTATCCATAACCATTTCGCACATCAAATTTGGTCGTACTTTTGCTCTAGAAAGCATGTGTAGAATTGATGATCTCCTTGGGATGGAATCCGAACTCTCCTTATAGGGAAAGCTAAAACTGTTGCCTAAAAAGAAAAAAAATAAAAAAAAGAAGCTTATTCATAGAATCTTAACTTTAATTAAGGGAAATAAAACTTTTGGAAAACTATTAATAAGTACTCTTAAAAGTCAAAACTATTAGTCTAACTTTCCTACAAGAGGTACGAATTGAGATCAAAGTGCATTACCTATGCAATTGCTATGAAGGGTTGAGATTGACAGTTGAAAAAATCAACTTTCAATCTCAACTTTCAACTGTTAAATAAAAAAAATATGAAAATGAAGTATAAAGTCAAAGTTAAAAAGTTAAAAATGTAATTGTGAATGAAGGGGGTTAATTTCATGATGCAATTGCATATTACAATTGCATTTGATCTCAATCCAAGAGGTACACTAACTTGCAATGGCATATAATGATTCTACTTTCAGAGAATTAGAGATCATTTAACTTTTTTTGGCCTACTTCGTGAAATTTTGCCATCTTACCTCCATAACCATTTCGCACATCAAATTTGGTCGTACTTTTACCTATTGCTTGCTGTCTCCCTCTACCAACACTGTAAAATTAAGCACCAATGGTTGTTCTATGTAAATTCTTGGTCAAATTTGGGTCAGCATGGTGGCATAATTAGGGAGCAAGATGTAGTAAATGGGTTAGAGGCTTCTCGCTCAAATTAGGTTGGACTAATATTGCTAATGTACAAGTTTAGGATCTTAGATATGGTTTAATGATAACTTAGAATAAAGGCTTTAAGAGGGTTTTAATTAGTTACAGACACCTCTTTTTTTTTTTTTTTTTTTATTCTTCAACCAATGGTCATAATCCCTAGTTCCAATGATGAAGAGCCCCAATGACATCCAATAGGAATGCAACTTGATGCTAAGCCCAAAAAGCCCATTTCTTAGGATTCCTACCCAAAGTAGCATATCTCGTAATGGGGTTGGCTTACCTTGCTTATCAATACAAATCTTTTATCTCACCTTTTATATGATCGATTTTATTTATTTATTTATATTTTAAATTTTGGTTATTTTATATAAAAAAAAAAAGTCAAATAAATACATGATAAATTGTGCTTAGGGAGCATAAAATGAAACACAAACGTGAGAGAGAATATTAATATTGGTTGCTTATAAACAAAAGCTCTAAAATCACTCCAATTATCAAAACCATGAATCATCCACCAACCCCCTTCACATATATATTAAATCGAACAATGATAATATAGATATATATCTTCTTCTTTTTTTATGAACGTGATAGTAAATAAATATAGATATAAATAAAATTTCCAAGAGTATTGTTTAATTAGCTAATTTCTGGATGGAGGAATTGGTTTTCTGAGCATTCTTCAGTTGTTTGAATTAGCCCCATTCTGCCTATTGTGGATTTTATCAGGGTCGTCAATTTTCCCCACTAAATTAGTTGTTATCCCCAATTTTTTCAGACTCTCCGATACTATGTCCAACTGATTAAGCCAACAACAATTATTCAATCCCAAGTAGTCAATTCTAGGACCACCCAATACACAAGCGCTTGAGTGGACTCAAACGTAGTACCTCATTAAGCTTAATATTGCAGGGGGAAAAAAAATCTAATTCTGAAACAAACTCATTGGCGTAGAGATGCTGAGTCAATAGGTAAGTCTCAAAATTGAAACAATATGTTAATATATGTTAAATGTATACATGAAAATTAAAGTCAAGGACTTACTACGATGCTGAAGAGCTAATTCACATTAGTCATTAATGCTACCAACTTTCTTGAAACATAATCAAATTAAAATAGGTATAGTGGGTTCTAGTTAGCTCAACTGGTAAAGTTTCTGATGGTTGAATAAGAGATTTGAAGTTCAATCCTTGTTTATACCAAAAACTGATTGGTGTCTTGTTCTAATGATAAAGAGTTATTATCAGGAACGGACGACATAGGTTGAAACTGTCTCTTAAAAAAAAAGGTACAACTTCACCATAGTTTATATCCTCATTGCTGGATATGACTACCTATATAGTCTGATCTAAAGCTCCAACTTCATCCAAACCAGATGATCCTTGCCATAGGGAAACTAAAGAATAAGTGTTCACCTGTTTCCAAAGGCTTCATCACTATATTTTATGTTTCATCTAAACACAACCACATGAATTTGTGCCTTTATTTTGTACAATTTGTTGTGATCACTTAATATTTGTACTTGATTCTCAAAAAAAAAAAAAAAAAAATTGTACTTAGTCTAGGATATTGTGATTTTGAATTATACTTTGCGTAATCTTTAATGGTTATGTATCTGCTTCTTGTGCGACCAGTCATCGTATTTAAATGACACTTTTGAAGATTGTATATCTACCTATTGTAGGATAAATAATTCTTAAATTTTTTTATTAACACACCAAGTAATTTGTTGCATAATTTATTAAGTGGCAAATATATATATATATATATATATTTATTTATTTATTTTTTAAAAAATTAATTATGTGAAAAATACAAAATACAATTAGATTCGTAACTTAATTGATCCAACTATATAATTCCTAACACGTTGAAAATGACCCATTTGACCCAAACCTGATTGACCTAACCCTAATTCGAACCTGACCTATTTGTCACATCTACAATCCCAAAAGTCAATTTTGGCTCTTGAACAGCAAAAACCAACTGATTTATTTATTTATTATAAATTTTTTTTTTTTCGGTTCTTGAGAGCATATTCCCAAGTTTATGTTAGAATAGGCAATGACAATCCAACAACCACAATCATGTCAGTTTATAACTTTTTTTTTTTTTTTTTTTTTTAATTAAAGCATTAGTCTTCTAAGAGTTTCTTACAAAAAATATTTCTAAGAATTTCTCTTAAATTATTTTAAAATCCAAGAAGGCATTTACAGACATTAACACGACATTGTTAAGCGGAGGAGTGTACCCAGCTAAAATCTTCCCACTTTCTTCCCATAATTTCAAATCGTTGTGTGCTAGTGAAGGGTTAAACTATTGCAAATATGAAATATGATCGATATTGTTTCTTGAATTGTGAAAACTAAACGGTATTCCTTTTTACTTTATCTTTTCTGCTCGAAGTGGGCTATGCCTATGACAATCCAACAACCATATGACAAGTTAGTAGTTTAAAGCTTTAGTTTTTCAAGACCTAGAAAGTGAAATGGCATTTTCAAACAAGATGACATTTTTATAAGCATTTTTTTTTTGGGAGATAGTTAAATTGAAAGAGAGGGAGAAGTGGACATCGAACCTCAAACGTGGGGCAATGACTATCACTTGATTAATATTGATGATCCCTATATTTTAAAGCAAAATGTATAGATATATAACTATGTCCATTTTTAGTACTCCTTTTCACACCTAACTAAAACAAAAACAAAAAAAAGCTTATGTGACAACTCGTGATTGATACATAAGTTGACAAAAAATTCTAGGGTTATAATGAATTCTACACTCATTTCATAACTCTAAATGATTCGACTGACTGTGAGTAACAGAAAAAAAGTGGTGAGCCTATGTGAAAATGACAAATAACTAATCACTTCCGTCACATAAAATAATTGTTAAAATACGTGTGGAGTTGGTTGTGGTATTAGAATAATTGAAACATATATAGGTTGTTGATATTGGTTTGGAAGTATAAACAGGTTATGAATATGGGTGTGGAAATTGGGTATGTTCGTAGGTAGATTCTTTAATTTAATCTAAAATAAGAACTAAAAACAAAGAGGATTGTTACATTCATATTATTTTCATAATACAGATTTTTATTAGTTCTAATTTCAACTCATCATTAAAATTACATTTTTTTATCCACCAGTAACAATATTACATCTAGAATTTGTTGTCAAACTATAGTTTACATTATTTCTCAAAGACAAATATGATGAGTCATGAGTGCCTTCTTTATTGATGTGGACTACTAAGAGTCACTGACTGACTGATACATGGAATGGGACACAGTTAGCCGAACGAGACTTTAATGGAATTTTTAAATGTATAGTAGAAACTAGGATGGGAAGAGCCAAAAACTCAAAGTAAGAAATTGATGCAGGAAATGGGGACTTGCTAGCTTGAATGTACCAAATAATAACACGAATGTGAGACGTCTAGTACATATCTCAAAGCAACGTGTACATGGGTTTCGGTGCCTTTCTTGCCGCGTGCTCTTCTCTCTTCATCTTCTTAGTAATATAAATACAAACCCACCTCAAATTTTGTTTTTTTGTATATTTTTTTGGGGCCTTGATCGTGGCTCTTCTCCTAGAGCCCGATCATAGAGCTATAGCTACAGCTCAATGAATTTGCTGCACAGAATGAAGAGAGCTTTGGTTGCTATATCTACACGAATCAATTCTCGTAAATCTGGTTAGTTTTTGCATTCATCAACAAGTTTGCCTTAACATACTCTCTCACCCAAACTTTTCACTACCTCTCATATTTTTTTAGTGATCTTTTCAGTGTCCAGAGACTATTGTTAATTCATTGTGATTTCTGACTGATCATTAAATAAAAGATTTCTTTTTTATGTTTCAGTTTCTTGTTTTGTTGGGAAAACAATTTCATTCTTTACTCATAGTCAGTTTTGATGACATTGTTGTACTAAGAAACATGCATGAATGTGATCAAGTTCGAAATGAATTTGATTAAGTTTGAAATGTGTATTTATGTCCCATCATTTAGCCTTAAAAATAATCTCATAACATTTATACTATATTAAGTATCAAAAATAAAGTCTTAATCTATTTATTTCACTTAAAAGGTAGTAATTACAATAAGAAAAATTTATTGTTTTAGATTTGATATATAAAATTTGTTGACAAAGCAGGTGGTGGTGTAGGCAGAGGTGGCAGCACTAGTGCAAGTGATTATGGTCTGTTGAAACTACGAGATGATGTACAGATGTGTGGATACAAAGATGTGCAAGTTATGTGGAAAATATTAAGTGGATCACAGATAGATCAGCAGATGGCTAATGCTGCAGCAGCAGCTAAAAGTGAAACCACAGTGGCTCAACCTCTCAAACGCAACAAGAAACGTCGACCCTTTTGGAAATTGTACTTTTGGAATAACCATAGGGGCACATCCTCTTTGTTTAGTTAAATTATACTAGTAATTTGGAAGGAGAGACCTTAGTTTAGATACATTTTGTGGCATGATTATCTACCAATGGGTATATATATTGTATGTTGCTACATTTCTTACTGTAAATATCAAATATGTATGTATATATATTTCATCGTTCCTCTATTTCTTGCAAAGTAAATATATTGTGTAAGTAATTTGTTCCCCATGAAAGTTTGGAAGCAATGAAGAGGTGATCAAGAGAGGGGAGAGAAGGGGATTGGGAAATGTTATCCATTTTCATTGTTCTAATGTAATATATATTTACACTAGACTTGTTAGTCCAAATTAAGTGGATAACAAGCCCAATGGGGAGCTTAAATTTAAATAAATACACTAAGAGAATTATTCTTAAAAGTTATTATATACATAAGATTTCTCTTGAGAAATCCATATAAAAAAGAACAAATAAAATCTTGGCAAACCAAATTAAAAAAAAAAAAATGCTAATCATGCCTTTTTGTGTTTAGAATAGGCAACTGTACATATATGCAATCCTGTTAAAAAAAACAATATATATTGTTAGGTTCTAAAAGATTAGAACAATTGGCAAAATGTGAACAAAAAATTGTCTAAATATAGATTCCAAAGTTTATAGGTATGATTAGACAATACTCAAGATGTTGCAAGTCAGAATACATGAATAAGGAAGCTGCAGGTTCAGGAAATTTGAAACACAGGTTTGACCAATTGAGATGCGTTTTTGCAGATTTTAATTTTGGCCCAACAGTTCATTAAGCTCATTAAGTGATTAGAGTTTCAGATCTAATCCTCCTACCATTTAAAGGAAACCCTAAGACACGTTTTGTTATGACTTTGGAGGTGCTATTTTGAGATCTAAAAGGTATTGTGCCTTCTTCTTTCAAAGTCACTATCAAAACTACATCTACACATTATTAGAACCGGTAGATCTGAAGTTGCTGCATACAAAATTATGCATAGCTGATAATTTAAAGTTTTGAGTGGGATTTCAGAGTCACAAATATGGATGTTTGTGTTCAACAAATTCAGATAGAAGAATCCGTGAATTTGGAATTGCATGTGGTCACGTGAGTAAGTACTACAAGAGGTAACTTTAGATTTAGGGAAAAATCTAATGTAAAACTTCTATTCTTTTTAGTGAATTTGTTGCCTTGATGATAGATTAGGTTAAATCCTTCACAGATTTTTTTACCTTGAAACTGCTAGTTTCATTAGTTTTCCTAAGTCTTCATATTGCTTACTTTTTTTTACTTTTCCACACTAAGTAATATGATTGTATGTGTTTAACCTAGATCAGAATAATAAGCCTAAGTATTAACTTGGTTAATTAATTAGGTTAAACAATATGAGTGTACAGAGGTCTAAATGAACTAACATATACATACATCGACAGTAGCAATTGGTGAAGCCAAATTTTTTTTTCTTAGGCCAAGCTAAATAGAATGAAAATTTTAAGTAAAAAAAAAAAATTATATGAGAAAACTTCATGTAGAAAACATCTCATTAGGTCATTAAGTTATTGAGATTCAAATTCTAGATAATCTGGCTTTCTAAATTGAAAATGGTTCAACTTTGAGGTTGTTAGTCGATTGGAGGCCAGAGTGGTCCGAGTGGAGCTATGCTAGCAATAGAGATCGAATTAATGGCGAGTTAGGCAATTACATGACTGATTAGTGAACTCAGCGCAAGCTCAATGAGTCAAATATGCATGGTGGCGTAGAGGCTGAAGCGTAGTGAGTATAGTATGGCTATATATAGCAAAGTGGCGAGACTGTACCTATAGAGGATTTTTTGTTTTTTATTAGCTAATTATTTCAGAATTTGTTAAATAGAAAGAAATTTTTTGTTGTTTTGTATTTTTTGACTGATTGATTTTTTTTTTTTTTTTTGGTTATTTGTACCAATTTAATTTTTTTGGGTTGTTATGGATCAATTTAAGAATTTGAGGAAACAATTTGAACCTAAAGACATGATATATATTGAAAATTATATTGTTACATCAGAAAGTATAGCTTGCATATATTGAGCAGGCAAATTTTCCAACTAAACACAAACATCAGCATTGCTTTATTTGAAACACAACTAAAATCCCAATGACAAAGACCAGGTAGCACTGAAACAAGGCAAGAAGATCTCAAATATCATCAAAATGGTAGAAGACTAGTAGATTCACCAACCCCCCCTCCCCTCCTCAAAATCCGAGGGGCTGATTAGTAAATTCACCTATACCTTATAATTTTTTATACTATATTTAATGAGAAATTTCACTGAAGATAGGTTCCCTTGCTTTGCCACTGTACATCAATACGCATACCATGTATTTCTTATCTACACTTATTATATTTCTTAGAAAATTTACGTAAAAAATGTAGTAGTTATCTATGGACAAATAATTACAAATTTAGAAATAAAATAAATTAAACTTGTGTAAAACACTTGGTATATAAGAAATTGACAACTATTTATTATATAACAGTGTTGAGGGAGAGAGTGAGAGAATTTACAATCTAATTACCGACTTTAGTATTCGTAACAATTTACAAAACAAGCTTCCAAACGATAAGAATCGGTAGGTCACTTATTCAGGCAAAATATTTAGCACTCTAAAGCGGCATCGAACATTGGGTGATCTGAAGAAAAATTGTAATCCTTTACGCAAAGGTTAAAATGATAACAAGCACAATCTTTCAATCTTTTACTACGTTTTCTTCTTTTATGATAATCTTGACATATCTTAAAGTTTTCTAGAAGGCAATTTTAAAATTTTCCTTCAACCATATCAAGATTATAGAGATGATAACGAGTAGCGGTAAGGTCATTAAACTGCACAGTCTGCACTTCACCAAAAGCAAAGATAACCAACACCATCATCGCCACCATAAATGTTTATGTAAATCTCTGAGCCATTACTTTTCTCTGAGGAAATTTTCTTATTTTTATGTTAAACTCATATCAATTATAATCAAAGCTTAAATCCTTATGTCTTATAAATGCTTTTTATATATATATATATATAGCTTGATGTATCCTTAAAATTAATAATGATTAATTTTGGACTTATGAACATTTTTAAATTAAGTTACTCAACAATTTTAAGTGACCTTTTTTTCTAGCTAGGGTCACACTGTTCTTGTATAATTTTTATGTAAACTTGTGATGCTGCACAAAAGTCAAAGTATGATCGTATGAGGACAAGCATTCCCATTGGGATTGCCAAATGGGATACGTAGGGTTGATCTAACATTAAAGCCCAAAAACCACCTAACACCCAAACTAGTAAAAGCTTAGAATTGCAAAAAAAATTGCAATTGTGTTACAGTGCCATTCTAAATGTAGAATTGCACTGTAGCATAATTGTAAATGAAAATACTATAATTTACTGATTTCCCCTTTTGATTTCTCATTATGACTCTCACTTCTTTTCTCTGTCTCTCAGAGCTCCTCCCTCCTCGCTCCCTCTCTCAGATCTCTCACATTCAAAGCTTGCACTGGTGCTGGGTTTTAGATTTTAGATTTTGGATCGGTGTGGATCAACGGGCTGGGTTTGGATCAGTGGGTTGGGATTGGTTGATGGTGGGTTTGAATCTGTTGATCGGTTGGTGGTGGCGTTGTTTGATGGTGGTTTAATTTGGTTTTGATTTGATGGTGGTTTAACGGTGGTGGCGTTTTTTATTTTATTTTATTTTATTTGTTGTGGCCTGTGCTAGAGGTTGAGGGAGAGAGAGGAAAAGGAAAAGAGAGAGAGAGATTGGTGTGGTGTCGTGGTTGTCAGCGAGATCAAAGTGATGGGTTTTTAGATCAGCGTGGTGGCATGGTTGTCGACGAGATTGGTGGTGGTTTTTTTTTTTTTTTTGTTGTGATTCTTGCGGTGGGTTTCTCTTGGTGGTTGTCAGCATGGGTTTCATCTAAGGTTGTTAGCGTGGGTTTTGGTGGTTGGAATGGTGGTGGCATGGTGGTGGGTATTGTGATTATGGTGGTGGTTGCTAGCCTGTGCCGTGGTGGGTTTGTGTGGTGGTGGCTGGGTTTTTTCACTTGGTGGGCCACGATTTCCTGGATTTCTTTAGAGATTGGTGGAGTTGTTGTGGCGATTGGGTCAACGGTGGAAGTGGGTTTGGTGTGTTGGTGGCGGTGGCGGTGAGAGGTGATGTAGAGAGAGAGAGTTATTTGGAAGTGGGTTTGATTGATATTTGGTTTCTGTAAGTGGTTTTTATTTTTGGAGGTCTGTTTAAGTTCTGGGCTACTGAGAAATCAGCCAAATTCTGAGAAAGTTAAGGTTTTTGGTATCTGGGTTTGATTTGTATTGGATTTCTACAAGTGGTTTTTTTTTTTTTTTTTTTTTTTTTTTTTTTTTTTTTTTTTTTGTAGCCTTTTTGGATGGTGGAAGTGGTGGTGGTTTCAGTGGAAGAGAGACAGAGGAAGAGAGGTGAAAATTAGAGAGAGGAGAGAGATGGGAGAGAATAGATATGGTTTTGGGATTTATTATTTTATTGTGTAAATATATTATTTTAATGTGTTATATGATAAAAAAAAAGTTGGGATGTTGGGTGTGTTGTAAAATGGTATGGTATAAATAATAAAGTAGCTTTTTAAGATGGTAAAATAGAATAACATAGCATTTCCCATTGTGAATGCTCTAGTTTAAAATATTAAATTGAGTTGGTATAATCCAATTCTCATACTATTATGTTTTGAAATGTATGATAAGCAACTCATATTAGAGTATATCGATTTTATCATTCTCTTCTTTTATGAAAGGACAACACATATTGTCATCTTAATAAATAGAAGTTATTACTCAAAACTTGTGTTTACATAGAAGACAATTGATAATAAATAATAAAATAAAGATTTTTGCAAATTATGATAAGACATTTAATCTGAATCAAATAGAATAAATCAACCTGATCTTTTTCAACTATGTGACTTTGCAAGGAAGTTTATATATATTTTGAGGAGTATATTTATTAATTTAATGCTAAAGTTAGGTAAACTGCTATGTGGTACAACATTTCCATAAAATAAACGTTATTTAATTGAAAAATTGTTTAAAATTGTGACAATTTTTTAGAATCATTAAAATTGTGACTTTTGATCAAACAAATCGTAAGAAGAGATTTATTATATGATGGGGTTGGGTTGTTAATTTCATTGGTAAGTGTTGGTTTTTTTTTTTTTTTTTTTTTTTTTTTTGTTGTTGATAATTTGATAGTTTTGGTGAGAGTATTTTAATTTTGGTTGTCTTTGTTGGAAACATTAGGAGGAATCAATCAATTGAGTAACAAGACTCTTTGCGATTAAGTGCTAGTTTCAATGATTATTAGATTATGTTTTTTATAATATATATTTTTTTGATAGATACAATAGAAATTCCACCTACAATGTCCACTCAATGATGATTGTTTTTTATCATCAAGCTAAGACACCAATTAATTTTTGGTGTTGGCGGGATTCAAATCTTAGATATCTTTTTTGACATCAAGAAATTTTACTAGTTGAGCTAATTAGAACTCACATTTTTTCCTCTATTTTTATAGATATGGTTGAACATTTTATCTTTATCTCTATATATTTAATGTGGGTCATCAATATTGTGTAATCAATAAATATACTATATTTTCTACTTATGCCAAAAACTAATTGGTTTTTTGGTTTGATAATAAAAAGTTCAATCATCAAAAGCGAACATCATATGTTTAAACTCTCTCTCTCTATATATATAAAAGAAGAAGAAGAAGACAAATGTACTATATTTGGATATATATATATATATATATATTATTGTTGATGTTCATGAAATATATTAATTAAAATACTCTTTCGTATTTAGCCTTACTTTTTTTTAGAACAATATTTAGTTTTACTTGTATGCTATTTTGTGACTAATTATAAATTATCTTAGTTTTATACATAGGTAATAAAGGCTTTACATGCCAATAGAATTTAGATGGACTGTAACTCAAGTGTGCTAAATCCAACTCAAATTCAAAGATCTATTAGATGTAGTTAAAGCCTAATCATCAAGAAAATCATCTATTCATTTGTGAGAAGTGTAAGACAAATGATAGAAAAACCATAGAGGATTATGTTTTTTTTTCTTAAATTTGAAATTTTTCTATATTTCATGCCTGGGCTGGATCTCTTTAAGTTGGCTTTTGACTCAATTTGGGCCCACCTTGTCTCTCATTCAATTTCCTTATGAATTGTTCTAGCATTGTCCACGTGAATTGCTTCTTCTATGGTTTTCCATTCTTTGGCTACCACTTCTCACAACAGATGAACTTCTTAATTGATTAAGCTTTAACAACATCTTGTAGGTCTTAGAATTTGAGTTGGGTTCAACCCACTTGAGTTATAGTCCATCTAAAGTCCATTAGCATGTAAAGCCTTTATTACCTATAAAAAAAATTTATAATTAGCCTCGAAATGGCATACAAATGAGGCTAAATTAAATATGTAAATACAAGAGTATTTTAATTAATATATTTCATGCTCATCAATAGTCCTTTTCACCTTTCTATATAAATACATAGCAGATCTGATTTTATCTTCCAAATTTAATAAGTCCATCTGTATAGCTTACAAGATACTTTATCTTCATTTTACATTTTACAACATATTCAGGAACCAGCACCAAATATTTCTCGCATGGCTGCATGGGGCACATACTTGTTGCAGCGAAGGAGGATATTAGGTCTTCTCCAGTCATGAGAAATCAGTATTGTTAGGTTCTAAACATTTAGAACAATTGGCAAATCATGAACACAAGCTTGTCTATATATAGATCCTAGAGTCTATAGGTATTATTAGACAATGCTCAAGGTGATACAAGTCAAGATCTAAGAACAAGCAAGCTGTTGAAAAGAGAATTCGAAATTTGCTTAGTTCAATCGATCGAAGAACAAGCTCGACCGATTGAAAATCGTAGACATGCGTTTTCTGCAGAATTTTTATTTAAGCCCAACTGCTCATTAAGCCCAAAAAGGAAACCCTAGGCACGTTTTATTATTACTTTGGAGGTGCTCTTGTGAAATCTAAAATGTTCTATGCCTTCCTCTATCAAAGTCACTACCGGATATCACTCTCATATATTTAGAACCGATAGATCTGAAGTTGCTGCATGAAGATCAACAATAGCGGATGATCTAAACCTTCAAATGTGGTATTGGAGTCACAAACAGGAGAGTTTGTGTTTTTTATCACAAGTATGGGTGCTTGTATTGCAAAGGCCAAGGAAAGAAGTAGTCCGTGGACTTGATTTGCTTTTTATCTTAAGGATAGTTAGGTTAAATCCTCCCTAGATTTTTTTATCGGTTTGGTTTTCTTGAGTCATCATATCGTTGTGTTGTTTAATTTTTCGCTGTTTTACATTATATGACTTTATTGTTTTAACCTAGATCTAAATAATAAACTTAAATATTCACTTGGTTAATTAATTAGGTTAAACAATCTAGTTTATAGGGATCTAAAACCTAACAAGTATAGTAAAAGCCTTCAAGGTAATAGATCTGCCTGTTTCTTGGCTAAGTTAGTGGATTATGTAGACCAACTAAATGTATGGCTGGAGGAAATTATTAACAGATCGATTTTCTACTTGATTGATCATTGTCACTAATTTTTATTTTATTTATTAGGAAAAAAATGTCCATACACCCCTTAAAATTTAGAGGAGTGGTCATTACACTCCCTAGACTTTTATTTTGGCCAATTTGATCCTTTAGATTTACACATTTTCCGAATCACTACCTATGTTAATTTGCTGTCAAAATTATAACAAAAAATGCACATGAGACACACGTGAAACAAAGGAGAGAACTGCTTTTTTGAGTGAGGGAGACAATCGATAAGAATGACCATCTCGTCGTTCAAACACAATATGGATCCACACCAGACACACCCAAAAAAAAGTCTCAAATCTCTAAAACAAGTTTGTTTCAATTTTAAGAAGGTTCTAATGGATCTGGATATGAGGGATTGCGCTGCTAAAGCTAGCTCCCTAGGGATTTCCTAGAAACCCAGACAACCGGAGGTTTTTTGTTTTTAATTTTTTAATTGAAAACAAAAATTCTGGGTTTTGAAGAATTCGGCGTTGCTGGGATTTAGAATTAGATGTGGGTTTTACCGTTTTGGTTAGTTTTCTTTATTGGGTTGGTAAAGATTGTTAACATAGATGGTGGACTTGGCTGTTGGGGTTGTTGATTACTGCTCCCAAAGAATTCGTCAAGAGAATGCTTGAAGGGTAAAAGAATTGAAAGTCCAACATTCCATCCTTGTAAACCACGCTTCATTATAGGAAAACAGGGTCCCGAAACTAAGGTATCATAGGAAATATTTAGAATGAAAATATTAGTAAAATGGTGGCTATTGAACAGGAGATCCATATTTGCAGCTAGACGGTGCAGTGGTACCATAAACGACAAGACAAAGACTTCCAACCCCGGAGGTAGGGATGCCACTGTGGTGTTCTAACCAGTGATCTCCCTCTTCTTCTCATCTTTTTGATTATGGTATTTTAAGCATCACGTGTGTCTCACGTTTATTTTCTGTTAAAATTTTGACAGCAAACTAACAGAAGTTGAAGGAGTAAATTGACCAAAATAAAAGTTTAAGGGGTGTAATGACCATTGTTTTAAATTTCAGGGGTTGTGTAGGCAATTTTCTCTATTTATCACGTAAGTAAATCCTTCATCCCTAGTGAAGTCATAAATTTTTTCTTGATGAGTCAAGCTAAATATATCAATAGTATTTAAATCCACAAAAAAAAAAAAAAAAAAAAAAAAACAGGATTTATATATATAATTTAATTGAAAACATATTTATAACACGATTTATTATATATTTGATTTTCTTGTACAAAATAAAGTTTGATCAAGTGAATTTAGTATAACTCAAGACAAGTATTTTCTTTCCTTAAGTTATTGTTTAATTATCATTTTAATTATATTAATTAAACTTAATATATTTTAAAAATTTTAAATCATGGTTCTTCTGTTAAGTAAACTAAATATTGCACATTAAAATATATAATAAAAAAAATTTAGGAAACATTTCTCTAAACAAATAACTTTAGAAAACATAAGATGTATAAAAATAAATTAATTTTGGATAAATTAAATAATAAATGTCACTTTTAATTGCCTCAATATTAAAATGTATCATTCTACAAATAGACAAGAAATGTAATATAAAAGAAATACAATAATATGATGCTAAATGAAAAACTTTTCTTTTGTTTATAAGTGACAAAATAGAACATATCCTAAACTTTTGCAAAAAAATAATATTTTTTTTTTCTTCTAATAGGGGGGGGGGGGGGGGAAAGGAAAAAGAGTTTTTAAGAAAAAAGGAATTTACTAAAAAAGATTTACTTGTCTTTTTTTAGGAACATATGCCATAAAATTCTCTTAAAGTTAATGAGTATTATATAGCAAGAAAATTAAATATTATAAGAAAAAAAAATTAGACTCGTATTGTAAAAAAGTGCTCATGCAATTCTTTTATATATAAAAAAAAGGGGTGCCAATTAAGTAAAAGTTATTCACAATTTAAAAGCATTCTAAATTCTCTTAAAATAGAGAGTTTTATTTTGCCAGAAAATTAAGTATTAGAAAAATTAGACACGTATTTTAAATAAGTGTTTGTGCAATTATTGGGATTTTTTTTTGTTGATTAATAGAAAGTCAACATTAGTTAATGGAAAGAAAGGGTGGCATCTTTTAAAGATTGAAGTTACTAATTATACCCACAATAATGATACAATTTCAACAAATGCTAGTTTGAATTCTAATTCATGTTGAAGAAACATATTTCAACATTTTATTAAACAAATGTTAATTAGTTTAAAATCTAATTCATGTTGAAAAAACATATTTCAAAATTTTATTGTAAAAGAAAATGAGAATGTCATAGTGAATCTATTCGTAAACTAAAAATAATATAAAATTTCAAGAGTCTTATTGTGCTATATATAAGAAATTGACAATCTTATATTCAGTCAGCCACAACTTGTATTCAGTCAGCCACAGAATACTTTTACTGTGCCGGTAAGACCCAAAATATTAAAAACTACCTTGCCACCCGGGTGAGTTAGTGCAAACCTCCAACGGGTTGGTTTAAGTTGAACTCGGATGGGGCATCTCTAGGAAACCCAGGGAAGGCAGGTGGGGGTGGTTTGATCCGAGATTCCCAAGGAAATTGGGTGAAAGGCTAGCCAAGGATGGATGCATCTCGGAATTGAAGTGGATTTTGTTGTTTTTGATCAGCCTTCCTCCTCTGAACTTTGTAATATTTTGTTCCCTAAGCCTCTCTGCTGGTGGTCAACATCCTATCTTTGGGACTATACCCTCTTTGGAACCATCCCCTCTTTGGGACTTAGCTATGGTAACCATTTTCTTAAGGTGCTCATATTAATTATGTTTCAAACCAATCTTTTAATAAGATATTTCAATATAATCTTTGCAAAACATATACTTTCGATCTCATAATAATTTCCAACCATAACAAGTAACAATTAAACATTAAATCCCTTATAAAAAATTGAAATACCTCTTTCAACTATACATATACATATTAAAATCTAGCTCCTCCCACAAGCATTCTTTATGAAATGTTCAATTGCTAAAATCTTCACTACGCATAACTAGATATATAGTAAAATATTCATTTAAAGGTAACACTCCTTAAAATTAATTCATAACATCCCCATTACATTTAACAAATTAAAGTGACTAGAAAAGAACTAACAAATAAGAAAATTCAGATTTCCAAATCCATGGGGGCTTTCAGCCCTACCCAAAACCAATAAAAAAAAAAAAACCATCCTAATCATTTTAAAAAAAAAAAAATTAACCCATAAATTTCAGCTCTAACATGAATTCCATTTCATGATTTTCAATTAAATAGAGTAGAAGGATCACAACCAGTGGTAGTAATTGAGGAGTCAAAGTCTAAGGTGGTTGTGAGGATGGAGGAAAAGGGAAGGAGGAGTGTGTGTGTGTGTGAAAAACTTGTGGTATGAGGGAGGAAGAAGTGAGATAAGGTGAAAATAAGGAAGGGTTGGCAGCTAAATGTGGAGGGAAAGAACCTAACAAGAAAGTTTTTTTTTTTTTGGGTGAAAATCTAACAAGGAAGTTATGTTTAAAAACTAATCACTTCCCATACATTTTATTGGTCCAAAATTAGTTATGATATGAAAATTTATTTAACCCTAACCTTACTAAAATAAATTGATAATGAGCTCTTGCAAACAAGTTTCCCATTTTAATTTTTTTCTAAGGTGCACTTATGCTTTCTAGGAACTAGAGTCTACAAAACTTTTAAACCTTGATTAGTCACCTTCTAATGGTTAATTTATATACACAAGAGAGAGAGGTGTATATAACCTGATCCACAAAAAGTAACAAGGTGAGAAATATCAATATAAAGCTAATCTGGTGGGAAATTGTTGAAAAATAATATTCCATTCACGCTGAAGAAACAAATTTCAACATTTTATTGTAAAATAAAATGAGAAATTCATAATGAAGCTTCAATTCATAAACAAATAACATAAAAAACTCAAGTCATTTTGCTATGTATAAGAAAATTGACAACTATTTTTTATTATTATTATTATAGAGAGAGAGAGAGAGAGAGATACCAAATTTACTTTCATAACAAGTTACAAAACAAGCTTCCAAACAAAAAAGTTTGGAATGTTTCTTTTTCATACAGGATTTTAAGCACTCTAGCGCAACATTGAACACTGGGTGATCTGAAGGCAACATGTTTTCCCTCGCACAAATTTTAAAATATTGAAAAGCACAGTTTTCCAATTGTTTACGAAATTCCTTTCTTTTATAAGTATTTTGACATGTCTCAGTCTTCTACAAGGCAATTTATAAATTTTACTTGCGCATTATCAAAATTAGAGAGATGGTAAGAGGCAGTGTCAAGGTTATTAGCATGTAGTTCAACAAGAGTAAGGATAACCAATTCTATCATTGCCACCATAAATGTTTCCATATAACTTCTAGCCAATATTGATTTTCTCCTCCTTAAAAATTTTCTTTTAAGTTGTTTCAGAATAATAGCCAAAGCTTAAATTGGTATGACTTATATAGAATTCAATGATTGAATACCTTTTAAATAAATATACTTTTTTTTTAGAGAGTTTTAACCTATGACATCCGCTTCTGATGATGGTTCTTTATCATTAGACTAAGACACCAATTAGTTTTTGGTGTAGACAGGGATTGAATCCTATATCTCTTATACAACCATCAGAGACTTTACCAGTTGAGCTAACTAGAACCCACAATAAATATACTTTTATATATGAATTTATTTATCATTAAAATATTTTAATTTTGACTAGGGATATGAAGATATATATATATGTATATATCATGCTTCACAAAAATCAAGTATACTTGTATGAGTACAATTACTTTCAAATATAAACTTAAGGGGTCATCCAATTGTCACAAAATTTTGTTTTTAAAGGCATGATAAGCAAGTAATGTTAGAGTATATCAAGATCAAATCATCCTTCTTCTTTTTTTCTTTTATGGAAATTAAAAATCATCCTTCTATTCATTTATGTAAATACAACATATATGGTAATAGGTAATAGTTATTTATAGAAGCTACCCCTCAAAACTTGTGTTTACACGTAAGACAAGCAATAAAATGGGCAAAAAAAAAAAAAAAAAATGAAGAAGAAGGAAGAACCTATGATGATAAGAAGAAGGAAGCTACCCCTTTCTCTCTCTCCTCTGTGTGTGTTTGTTTCTCAAAAAAAAAAAAAAAAAAAAAAAAGGATAATTGTCATACATTGCTTAAGAAAGTGTGTTGTGTATAGTATAACTTGCCCCACCCTCCTTTAAAAGTTACCATGGCTTTTAAGTGAAGTTGTGGTGTGCCTTTGTGTTAGAATCTCTTTCTCTTTCCCCTGTGTGTGTGCGTTTGTTTCTAAAAAAAAATGATGATTAGACATTCAATTCAAGGAAATAGAATAAATTAACTTTTTTTTAGAGAGACTTTCAATATATAACGTCCACTCCTAATAATTGTTCTTTATCATCAAACCAAAATATCAATTGATTTTTAGTGTAGGCGAGAATTAAACCCATAGAATAAATCAATTTCATCATATTAAAATACAAGATTTTTTGGAAAGAGGTGAATCCATTGATTTAATGTTAAAGTAAGGTAAAGTGTTATTGTGATACAATATATCCCCGAAACAAATCTAAAAGAAGAAGAAGAAGAAGAAGAAAAAAAACCTCAATTAATTGGACAATTTTTCTTTTTAATTTTGAATTTTAAATTTTTCATAGAATAGCTCTTTGACCCGTTTGACCAATGCCAGTATAACTTGATAAAATCAATAAATATAGTATTGATAAGTGTCATAAATTTGAGCCAACATGGAGTATTTTTATATAGGAAAATTATTGAATACTCTAGGAGTAACATAAATGCGTACTTTTCCATCTCACATGAATTGTGGGTCCCATCATAAATTTAATTAGTGAGACCTACAATTATATGAAAAGGGGAGCACGCATTTTTGGTACTCTGGAAGTACCCAATAATTATCCTTTTATATAAATATAAATATATGTCCGTTTGTCCTTAATTTTTGTGAAATAAATTGTTTATTTAGTCTGGCTAAGAAAAATCTTAAAATAACATTTCTTATATGGAAATCAAAGGAATCACAAGAACTAGATTGGTTTGTCTTAATTAAATCATGGATCGATTGATTTCATGAATCTAGAGCCAAAATTGTAAGGAAGGTACTTTGCAGTACAAAATGTTATTTGGACGGTAATAGATCGAGGTCCTCTTTGACTAGTTTGACCAATGGTCAAACGAATCTAAAAGACACAACAACACTAAGGGTCCGTTTGGTTGGAGGAGTGGAAAATTGTGAGAGAATGGAAAAGTGGGAGGATGGAAAATATTTAGTTTTCTCTCGTATGTTTGGTTGGAGGGATGGAAAAGTGGGAGGGTGGAAAACTCTTTTGTTTGGTTGAAAAGAAAAGTGGGAGGATAGAAAATGTAGTTTATATAAATTGACTATTATACCCTTGTTACATAATAGGTAAGAAATAGATTTATTTGTACTCATTAAATAATATAAAATTTACCAACAATTAATGAGAAGTGTTACGTTCACAACATTTTTTGCAATACTTTCACAACAAAATTTTTGTGGAATGTAGTTACTAGTTCTAATTTGAACCCACCACTGAAATTATTTTTTTACTCACCAATATTAACTAATAATAATCTGTTACTTAAAATTTATTGTGAAAATATTGTGGTAACATTTCTCAATTAGGATTTTTTATTCTTTATACTATTTCTACTTTCTCTCATTTCATTTCATCCATAAGTTTTTTTTTTTTCCTCCATACATGTTTGTCCTTATCTCTTTATCTCCCCCTTCTTTTCTTTCTTTTTCTCCCTCATTCAAGAAGTGCTCTCATTCTCTCTTTTTTTTTCTCCAGCTCTTGCTCTCTGTTTTTTTTTTTTTTCTTCCTCCATACACGTTTGTCCTTATCTCTTTATCTCCCCCTTCTTTTCTTTCTTTTTCTCCCTCATTCAAGAATGTTCCAGCTAGTGCTCTCATTCTTTTTTTTTTTTTTTTTTACTTGATTCCAAAACAGCCATTGTGTTTGTGAAGAGGGTAGGTGGGAGAGGGCATTTGTGTAATTCCACGGTGAGAGCACTTTTCTCTCCACAATTTTCCTCTCAATTTGGGAGGATGTAAATTGTGGGCCCAGGAGAGAAAATTTTCTCCTGAGTTTTCCATCCTCAGCATTTTCCTTCTTTTGCCAAACAATGGAAAACACTGTTTTCCACCCTATTTTCCTCCCTTTGTTTTCCATCCTCCCTATTATCCCCCCAACCAAACATAGTGTAAATTCCATCTTATCACACCAAAACACACATTTTGAATTTTCACCAAAGTTGACCGAGTTTGACCAATAGTTGATCCAAAATCCGATTGTTTGATTGAGTTAGATTAAGTACCATATGAAAAATGGTCAAATTCATTTTAAAATGGCTATTCACATGCTCATATTGGACCTAAAACAAGCAAGATATCACAATATTTGGAATTGATTTTGGTCAAGCAAAGTTACATTTGATAAATATATTATTAGCAACGCGATGTGTTATACCATGTTGTATATGCTGGAGTGAATGCGGAAGGGGAAGCATAGAATAAGAATATCAAGAACATGAGAGTTACATGGTTTAACCTTGTCGGCCTACATCCATGGAGGAATCCCTTAAGGGTTACATCTTTATTGTATAAGAGTGTAGTACAATAATTTGTGTTACAATGAACCCTAACATGAGTAGGGATGTAATCAATTCAGTTTGGTAGGTTTGAAGTGCGATTTTTCCACCGAACCAAAATTTTCGGTTTTCCAAATTTGGCACTGACATTGAACCGAAAGGAAGGAACACCGACACTGAACTGACTGGATTTCAACCAGTTCGGTTCAGTTGATCTTTGGTCCAAAATCATGTATATAATCAGAAAACATACCAAAATAAGAAAAAATATACATATTTCCTTTGCTTTCCCACGTTTTCTCACCACCCAAACACCAAGCACCAAGCAAGTAGCAAAAAAAAAAAAAAAAAAGAACGGAGAAGAAGCACTGAAGCAGCGTGATAGTCTATATTTGTTTTTTTAGATAAATTTTCTAACCATCCAAACAAGAGGGGCTATGGGGAGGCCGGCGTGGGGAGGTTGTGGCAGAGGTAGAGACCGTGAGAGAGGGATTGGAGAGTGGAGTGTGTTGCCGTCTGTGAGAGGGAGTATCGATCAGCGCATTGGAGGGGGTTCGGGCGATCGGTAAGGAAGGAGTCAGAGGCGAGGGTGACAGAGCGGAGGAAGGTGATGAAGTAGTGGCGGATGGAGTTGGAGCCAAAGAGGGAGTCGGTGGCTTTGAGGTGGGAGTGAGAGCATGAGACGGTGGAGAAGAAGTCGGAGATGGAGACTTGGTTAGTGATGAGGCTGGTGCGGCTGGGTGAGAGTGTGAGAGTGAAGTGAAGTGTGGCTAGGTAAAGTTTTCTAACTTTTATTTTTATAGTTTAATTAGTTTTAGTTTAATTAGTTTAATAGAAATTTACTTAGGTTAATCTTAATTAGTTAATCTAATGGGTTTCAACTTTTAAATAACAATGTTTAAATAGAAAGAAATTAAAGAATCATAGAATGAAGAGGCTGGATTTGATTTGATCTGATCACAATATATATATAAAAAAAAAATGCCCAAATGGGCCTAATGTTTTAAAATAAAATGAAAGGGCTGGAGCCCCAACTAATATACAAACTAGAGGCCCATTTAAAAAAAAAATAATAAATAAATAACAATGGAGGCCCAAATTACAAATATATATAGATTTTATATTAAAAATTTTATGTAAAATATATTATAATATGTTCGATTCAGTTTCGGTTGGTTCGGTGTATTCAAACCTAAAATCGAAACCAAATCAAAATTTTCGGTTTTTAAAAATTAAAAACCAAAATCGAACCGAACTGAAATTTTGGCAACGGTTCAGTCGGTTTCGGCCGGTTTTTTCGATTCATCGGTTTTTTGCACACCCCTAAACATGAGTATATATAGGCGAATAAACCCTAAACTACTAGTACAAGCAGAAGTGGGCTTGGGCCTATTACATTGGGCTAATATGTCTAATATATCTCTAACACCCTCCCTCAAACTCAAGGCCGAAGCTCGATGAAGGCTTAAGATTAGATAAGTGTGAGAAAATCACTTGGAGATACCTTGAAGAATGCCTTTGAAGACACCACAATGAAGAATATGCCAATTGACCAATTTCGAAGCTTCAAATGAAGAAACGGAGTCCAAAATTGGAATCTACGCGAAAAACTAAGTAAGATAAGCCCTTTCGAAAATTTTAACTTTTGGTCAGAGGTCAACGCAAAAGTCAAAGTCAACAGATCCTAGTCAAAATCAACGGTCAGTGCTCATGGGTCAGATCCGGGTGGTCCGGGTCGGGTCAGTTTGAGTCAACGGTTAGCTAGGTGACGTGGTGTTGACGAGGCGACACTGCTGACGTGGTGAGTTGTGTGGCTGATGACGTGTTTAGGGCTAACGTGGATGAAGTTGACATGGCCTTTAGCTGACGTAGTTCTTTGGCGCGTGGTAGAAGCGTGATGGCGACGCATGTGAGTGAATTTCCAGGTGGTGCATGGCGGCACATGCTTTAGTGTTTGGCTGCAGAATTTTAAGGTTTTGTAGATCGGAGGACGCCATGGCCGATTGAGTGGCACATGTGATGATAATTCTATCTGGGAGTTAGGAATTCGGTAGTGCGTGGGAATTTTTTCGAAGTTAACGACAACGCGTGGAGGTGCGTGGTTGGTTTTCGGGTGACCGTATTTCTGGGTTTTGGTCGCGGGAGGCTGTGGAGCACGTCTGTGGTTTTGGTTTCATTAGGCGAAGCTTGGATTTGCGCAGATCTGATAAGTTAAGTCCCGGCTTGCATAGAGCCATAGTGGTTGCGAGATGTCGTGAAGTCTAGATCCAGCAATCAAGCATGTGTGACTTCAGATGGGGTGTGCACGTGATCATCTTTTTTTTTGCTTGTTAGAGATGTTTTGTTTGATACCAAGAACGAAGTTTGGCTCTGATACCATGATAAATATATTATTAGTAATGCGATGTGTTATACCATGTTGTATATGCTGGAGTGAATGCGGAAGGGAAAGCATAGAATATGAACATCAAGAACACAAGGGTTACGTGGTTTAGCCTTGTCGGCCTACATCCACGCAGGATTCCCTTAAGATCTACATCTTTATTGTATAAGAGTGTAGTACAATAACCTGTGTTACAATGAACCCTAACATAAGTATATATAGACGAATAAACCCTAGACTACTAGTACAAGCAGGAGTGAGCTTGGGCCTATTACATTGGGCTAATATGTCTAATATATCTCTAACAACATTGACGCAAACAACATGTCATCATAAAACTCTGGTGAAAAACTTTGATTTGGAAAGCTCGGAACATAGAAATTCCATGAGCAAAGAAAATTCAAAAAAGTACAAGTAGGATTTTGAGCCAACATTTGAGTTGAATATCATATTCCCATTCTAAGAACATTCACATCTCAAATGTCAAATGCCAAATGTAAGCATTTTTTAGTACTTAAGCCCAAAATCTCCACCTTATCAGAAATAGTAAAAGCCAAGTATTGCAAAAAAAATTTGCAATGCTACCGTGCAATTATACAAACTTATATATTATTTTTTAATTCTCTCTCTCTCTCTCTCTCCTAGTTTTTATTAAACAATTCCAACACACTCTCTCTCTCTCTCTCTCTCTCTCTCGTTATTTCTCTGCTCTGTTCCTTCTCTCTTCAAATCCAAAACCCATAGCCACGAAAGCTCAAAATTGACCTGAATCGGCGGTGCTAGCAACAATTGCTTGCATGTAACGCTCAGGCATTTCATCGGCGACGCCGATGACACCACCCTAGACCAACGCGTGCCAGGCCGTAGAGACCCATTGCCCCAACTGTGACATAAAACCCGTCGTACAACTCGATTCGGCCCCGGAGGTAGAGCACGTCCAACAAGGGGATCATAAGGAGCGCGACGGCGAAGAGGCCTAGGTCGGTTTTGATGCGAACGAAGTTGTGGGACCGTGGGACCCATAGCCACCACACCATGGTGAGCCACCGCTCCTACTCAGATCGGCTTGGCTGACGGTGGCGACGCTTTCTCTCTCTCTGGCTGACGGCGGCAACATGGGTTTGCCACCGTGGTGTTTATTGATTGTGGCCGTGGGTTTGCACCGTGGGTTTGGGTTTTGCTCACGGTGGTGGGGACCGTGGGTTGCTGCATTTGGTGTTGATTGTGTTGATGGTGGATTGGTGCTATAGTCTCTCCACTTCTTTCTTTTTTTTTCTTTTTCGTGTTGATGGTAGATTATGGGATGCTACTGGTGGTGGCAGGGACGAACCCAGGATTTCAAGCTGGGGGGCCAGAGATAAGTGAAAAAAAAATTTTCAAATACGCATTCATATAGTATTAATAAACTATCAACTAAGACAAATACCCAAAAATCATTGTTTCTTAATATATCAAGATCAACTTTTTGAAATTGTATTTGAGAGAAATGGTTATTTTTCGAAATTAGGATATCGGCATTTTCTGGAATTGGGGAATGAATATTTCTTGGGATTGGAACATCGGCATTTTCTGGAATTGGGGAATGAATATTTTCTAGAATTGGAATATCCACATTTTTTGGAATTGGAATAGCAATATTAGTTGTTGGCAATCCCACGTTGACTTTGGAAGAATTTGAATATTTTCTTTTGAAAAAATCAAACATTGTAGTTGATTTTTTCATGATTTACAAATAAAATAAGAATCATATATATTATCTCACAAATGATTGTTGTTACTAACTAAGGACAAATACTATAATCTAGGTAATATGCATGAAGCATTTAATTATAAATTTAGTATTTCTCAGTTCTTTTCAATTTATAAATTTATTTAATTTAGCATTATAGATTAACAATAGACGCAAATGAATAATTTTATTTTCTTAAATTTGTGATGTGTGGCAATTTTCTATATTTTATGATTTATTTTTTTCTTTTGTCTTTGGTCTTTGCCTTTATTAATCTTTGTCTTTGTCTTTGTCTTGTACTCTCCATATTTCAGACACTGACCCAATCCCACTGCAGATGCTATAAATTTATTCTGCACTACTAAAAAAAAAATTTCTTAACTTTACCTTCTTCTTTTTTCTGTCACTTGTCTTTATTGTTGCCCAACTACCGGTCAACAAAGAACAAATAGACAAACACTACAGTAATATATTCTCTAATCTTTACAAACTCTACTCTATCTCTATCTCTCTTTTCTATATAATACAAAATAGAGAGTCACAAACATAGAGTCACAGAGAGTCACAAAGCCAAAGACAAAATGCCCAAAAAAAAAAAAAAACCACAGGCAGAATAAATTTTTAGATTCACAATCACGAAATCACCAATATCAGTTCATCACTCATCAGTAAAAACACAAACACCACAAGTCCACAAAGCATAGATTTTTAGATTTTTAGATTCACAAACATTATATTAGGTTTTGAAGGAAATGATAGATTAAATACTTGTGAACTGTGAAGGCTGGAGCAGTAGAGCAACGAAGTTGGGCTAGGTAGTGTAGATCGAGCACCGGCGGCGGTGGCGGCAAGATGGGTCTTCGGTTGTTTGGGTATACAACAGTTGATGGTAGTGTGGGTACTAGGTAGCAAGATAAGTCTCTCTAGCGTGGGCGTGGGCAGTGTCGTCATGGCGTGGGTAGCGGCGTCACGGCGTGATGGCTCTCTCCTTTCTCTGTCTCGCTCTCACCTCTCCCTTTCTTTTTTCTTTTTTTCCTTCGTTTCTGACTTTTCCGTTTGGTTTTGGGGTCTTACTGAATACTAACTGCTGGGTTTTTTTTTTCTTTTTTACATATATATTTTTTAAGGTTTTCTTGGGCTTTTGAAAACTCTTGGGTTGGGATAGGTATGGTGGAGGTGAGGGGGGCCTGAGCTAAAAATTAAAGGGGGCTCGAGCCAAAAACCAAGGGGCCCAGGCCTTTGTTTTGAAAATTTTACATGCTAAAAAAAGAAATTTTTTGGGCCCGGGCCCCCGGGCCCCCTTTGCCCTCAACGTGGGTCCGTCCCTGGGTGGTGGTGTCAGGTGTGTGCAGTGCAGCGTTGGTGGGCTTGTGGAGATGGTTGTTTTAGTAAATTTGTGCTCTTTCTATATTCAAGAATGAGAGAAAAAGAATAAATAAAGTGTTGCATTGTAAATGATGATGATTTTGGGATATATTATTTAATTGTGTAGAAATATTATTTTAATGAATAGTATAGAAAAATAAAAGTTGAAGTGTTGAATGAATTGTAAAATGGTATCGTGTAATTGATAAAATAATTTTTTAAGATAATAAAATAAGATTAGATAGCATTTCTTGATACGAATGTTTTAATAGCTTGCCAAATTTGAAACAAAAAGGTACAAAGTTAGCATCTTTAAAAAATTGATGTCACAAACTATTCGATGATACTACGGTAGATGACAAACAAGGTTGGTAATGACGAGAACCAAGTTTGAAAAGGTAACCAAAAAAAAGAATCATGCAAAAGTACTCACAAATTTCTAGAAAAAATCAACTTGAGGTGCTCATTTTTTTGCATAAATTTGCTGTGAACCACGCATGGTTATTGGTTAATACCCATTTTTCTCAGAAAAAAAGAAAGAAAGAAACCATATACATTTGTTTATGTTTTATAACAAATGGCTTCGCTAATCTTCTTTGAATTGCCAAAAATTGCTTGCACAAAACGGACTAAAATTAACTTTGAAATTTCTTGTTTGAACCACCCTACTTTTCTGTCAATGACACAAAGTGTCTGTTTGGGAATAGTTTATTTAGTTTTTTGCTGAAATTTTTTTGTTGAAAGTGTACTAAAATATACTTGTATCTTGAAATTTTTTGAAAAAGTGAGAAAATACATCCAATGAGGTTTTAAAAAGCTGTACGTAAAATATAAAAACTAAAAGCTGATGCCAAATTCACCCAAAGTTAGAACCGTTAGAAAGTATGAAATGCAAGTTTTTAAGGGTACCAAGATCCCTCAAAACTAAGTTCAAGAAGGTATTAAACTAACCACATAAAGTTTAGACCTCAAAAATGGGAAAAATGGTAGAAAATGGGATGTTTTAAAGGCCAAACAAGGAAGTAACTGCATGCTCAAGATATTTTTTTTCCCAAGAATCATGGAATTTTTCTCTTGAAAATAATTTTCCAAAACACATGGGGTTTTACACCCCTTGAACAAAATTTTTCCTAGAAACCCATGAAATTATTTAAAAATTGTTTCTCAAAGTTTCATGAAATTTTATATTATTTTTCAAATCATAAAACATTGTGTTGTTGATATTCTAATGAAGCCGAAACTTGACCTCGTCGTATGTTCCTCGTCAATGCCAATGGACGATCTCCGGTACCTAATATCAAGAAAGAAAAGGCAAGGGAGGATTCTACCGGCATGAGGCCAGCTGAAAATACTTTGATGCTAAAGTCAAATTATAAGTTCTCAAAAGGAGATTTCTCACAATTCTTTCCGAATGTTTTCTCTGTCCTTACCTCAATTCTCTTTCCCCTTTTTATAGTTTGCTTCAGGTTGGTGTAGTTATGTTTGTTAATGTTGTTCTGAGCATTTTTCTCCTAAGAGGAACATGACATTAATTGACAATGATGATTGCATTCGAGGCATAACAGATGACCGTTGTGCCATTATTGTTTTTGTAACTGTTCCAGTGTAGTCATTGCTTGTCAGCTGTCTTGATGGCATTTATTTGCACTTTCAATGTACACAGACCTATCTTTGTACATACTGATGGGGTCTTGCCCCTACGCCTGTCTCTGTCTTGGATGCAATTAATCTCGTCTATTTCTTGGATGACCAAAATATGATACTCGTCAGTTGCCCCTCCATTCCATGGTCGTCATGAACTTGGACGATCTTAGGAATGTGATTGGACGTGACGATTCGTATCTTCCTAGTTCCCAAAATTTCGGTTCTTATCTTAAATGCGGAACGA
Source organism: Quercus robur (assembly GCF_932294415.1). Taxonomy (NCBI): domain Eukaryota; kingdom Viridiplantae; phylum Streptophyta; class Magnoliopsida; order Fagales; family Fagaceae; genus Quercus; species Quercus robur. The sequence continues at coordinate 10,945,279 of NC_065544.1, read as the reverse complement.
CCGGCCTCCAAGAAATGAACACATGTAAGTCTTTCATTCGTGGCGTGTGTGTAATTTCCTAGATTTTTGCGTGCCTTAATTTCATTTTTCCTTTTTAGAAAAAACCGTTCTTCTTCCTCCGCCCTATTTGTTTTGGACTCCGGTGTGCTAAGGAATCTTCATACTTCGATTTTTCCTAGTAAGGCCTCTTTTCCATATGTTTTGATGGTTGGTTTTGAATTCGTTAGCCAAGAGTGCCCCTTGATTTCATTCTTTTTTGCTCGGTTAGGGGTTTTCTTAGAGTATTCTACTAGTTGCTGTCCCCAAGTGGGTCTATTTGTGCCTCATTCTTCTGCTCTTAAGCCCATTTTGCTTTTTCTCTATCCCTTGATTTGGCAATCTTTGATAAAGTATCATTCTGAAATGGACAACATTGAGTATAGAGCAGATGATGTTAGGTCTAGTGAATTGGAAACGGGATTGTCTTCTAGTGCAGAAACTTTGAGTAAAATAGTTGACACTGCGGTTTCTCAGTTGCCTTCGTCCTCATCTTCTTGCCCCTTACATGCTCTTTCTAAGTCATGTTCTTTAAAAGAGAGTCACCTAAAAGGTTTTAGGAAGAGGTTTCAATTTCCTAAGGGTACCTCCGTTAGATTACCTCGCCTAGGTGAGAAGTCTTGCAAGTTTGCCCATGGGGAGGTATGCCTTTATGAGGCAAACTTTTTATGTGGCCTTCGTTTTCCCGTCCATCTGTTTATTATGCATTTGTTGAATGAGTTTCAAATAGGTCCTGGTCAACTCGTCCCCAACGCCTGGAGGACGATCATTAGTTGTATGTCCATTTGGGTGTCTGCTTGTGACGAGAAAATGATAACTTTGAACGAATTCCTGTTTTTGTACCATTTGAAAGCTTCTACCCATTACGGTTATTTTGAACTTTTACTTAGGATAGGAAATCTAGGGTGGTTAAAGGTTTTCCTTCTTCCTTTCTTGATTGGAAATCATGATATTTCTTCATATTTGGAACGGGTTGGGAAACCTTGTCCAATGATATTTGGGGGGAAGTCCCAAGATTACTACGGAACTGGGAAGTTCCAGCGCTTGGTGCGTATTTCCATGATCCTTTTTTGTTCTTTTTCCATACCTTGATAACTCGTCTGACGAAGTTCTTACTTTGATTCTTTGTAGCTCTTGATCGTCTAGACCTTGAAGATCAATATCGCCACCGAGTTCGAGCAGCCCTTGCTTATGCTCGTGAATTAGAGGATTTCAATGACCTGGTTGATCCGCGTTACTTGTATGATTGTTGCTCAAGTCTCGAACCTTCAAAGTACATTTTGGAGAAAATACAACGAGAAGAGAAAAGTAAGCTTGTCTATCCCTCTACTTTTTTTATTTTATTTTATTTTTTATAATTGGGATTTGTTTCTCTTTCTTTCTCTTCCTCCTTTTCTTTTAGCAGAAATGGCCCCCAAATACAACAAAGACAAGTATGCCCATATCAAAAACTTAAAGAACGAGCCCCTAGCTAACCTGACTTTTGATTTGAAGAAGAGAAAGCTAAGTGATGAGAAGGTTGATACCAATGTTCTTCCACCTATCCATACTGCTCCCCCTTCTCCAACTCCGTCTCTGGAAGTGATAGCTGTTACACCTCTCCTTACTCGTGCAAAAGGTAAGGATAAAGTGGGGATGAGTGTATGGATGACCTTGCTACTGCTCTGGGTTATGCACACAATGTCATTACCAACGACGAACTAAAGAGCTTGTCGTCTGTCCCCTCCCATGAACTCATCAGTCAACATATCCATAAATTGGTGCAGGTATGTAATTCTATTCCTCCTGTGTTTCTTTTTAGCTTGCTTGTACTTGTGGGCATGCATAATTTTCCTTCTTATCTGCTTATTCCTATCAGGTCCTTAGGGAATCTTTGCGCATCACGATTAATTACTTGAACGTGGAGGAGAAGGTCGTGATGGCCACGTCGAAAGCAGAATCTGTTGAAGTTGAATGCTTTCAGTTGAAAAAAGATCTGATCGTTGCAATGAACGAGAGAAATGAGGCGAACCATAAGATAAAGGGGCTCACTGAAGCTCTGCGTGTGGAGAAGGCTCTTGTTGCTTAGAAGGACGAGGAAATTCAAATTGCTTTTCTAAAGACAGACGACGAAAGGGATAAGGTCATCCAAAAATTCAAGCAATCAGAGGAATTCTCAGATCTCCAGTTCATGTAGTATTTTAAGGGTTTCGAGCTCCCACGTCGGTGGACGATGAAGCATGACAACCTAGCTGTAGACTTTTCTGGCTTAGATTTTGAGAAAATTGATATAGAGATTCTTGAAGATGAAGCAAAGGAGCAAGAAGAGGCTGGACTTGGTGCCTTGGAGAAAGACAAGGTTGCTGAGAAAGACATTAACGAGTCTGCCGTTCCTACCTTATGATTTCATCCTTTTTTTTTTAAGAACAATGGGTTCCCCCTTGTGTTTTTGGGGTTTCTTAACAAACGATGGTTGCCTCCTTGTTTTGAGGCTTTTATTTTGATAAACAATGGTTGCCTCCTTGTTTTGAGGCTATTATCATGAACAATTCCTTGCTCTTTTCATGCTAGAACCTAGTTACTTTATGCTATAACTTTGTTGCTGAATATTTTGTCTTTGTGATTTTGTCTTTGTTGACTTTTGTTGAAGAGACCCTTCATAAGTTGGGTTTGACCTCGTCATTCTCCCTTCTTTGGTTTTTGGTCTCATCACTTGTATTGACGAGGTCTTTGCCCTTGCAGTTTAGACTTAGCATTTTCATTACTTATTTTGGACATTGATCTTGTCATTCATATTGACGAGATTTTTATCCTTGTGATTTAAACTCATAGTTTTTATCACCTATTTTGGACTTTTACCTTGTCATTCATATTGACGAGATTTTTATCCTTGTGATTTAAACTTGTAGTTTGTATCACTTATTTTGGACTTTTACCTCGTCATTCATATTGATGAGATTTTTATCCTTGTGATTTAAACTTGTAGTTTTTATCACTTATTTTGGACATTTACCTTGTCATTCATATTGATGAAATTTTTATCCTTGTGATTTAAAGTTGTAGTTTATATCATATATTTTAATTTAAAGAAGCTTTTTCACTGTGGAACGTTTGTTGCTTTAATCATTTGGAAAAAGAATGGCTCTACAGATGCTTGGCCCGTTTTATTCGTCCTTGCTTATAAAGAGGGATTACAAGGGTATAAACTTATGGAAACACAAAAAGGTGCTAAAAATAAAGTATTGAAAGGGAAATAAAACAAATGCATGATGAAAATTGATGTTCCGCTTATCTATGAGTAGATAAACGAGATGTTCCAAACCCTGGAACTTATTAGGGCTGAGGCTTTGCTTCCTTACTGATAATACTTCTTCAGATGTTCGACATTCCACAGACGAGGCAAAGGTTTCCCCTTCGTGTCTTCTAGGTAGTAGCTTCCCTTCCTTGAATAATGGACAACCCTATATAGGCCTTCCTAGTTGGGGCCCAGTTTCCCTTTGTTAGGATCTTTGGTGGCTTGTGAGACCTTCTATAGAACCATATCTTCAGAATTAAAATGTTTTAGTTTGACCCTCTAATTGTAATACCTCGTTATCCTCTCCTGGTATAGGGCCATTCTCTGGGTTGCATCGTCCCTGACTTCGGGTAAACAATCTAGGGCTAGCTTGAGGCTCTCGTCATTACTTTGCTTGTCGTACCATGCCCTCCTGATGCTCAACACGCCAATCTCCACAAGAACTATTGCTTCTATCCCAAATGCCATTTTAAAGGGTGTTGCACCTATTGGGGTTCTCACCGTCGTTTTATAAGCCCACAGCACTCCTGGGAGCTCGTTAGGCCATGCCCTTTTTGCCCCCTCAAGTCGGGTTTTGATCAACTTGAGCAAAGTCCGATTTGTGACTTCTATTTGGCCATTGGCCTGTGGGTGACTAGGTGAAGAATATTGGTTCCTTATTCCCAGCTCTTTGCAAAAATCCCTAAACTTATGACTGTTAAACTGTCGTCCATTGTCGGAGATAATGATTCGTGGAATCTCGAATTGGCAAACAAGATTCTTCCACACAAATTGCTATATCTTGGCCTCTGTTATGATTGCCAAAGGTTCTGCTTCCACCCACTTTGTAAAATAATCAATAGCGATGAATGCTCCATTGTGACATGTTGCACATTCCCAAATCGTTGGCACTTGTCACACGTCTAGACAACTTGAGCTGCATCCTTCTGCATTGTTAGCTAGAAATATCCTGCACGAACGACCTGTCCGATGAGCGAATGTGGTCCAGAATGATTTCCACATACTCCTTCGTGGATCTCCCTTAGAACATAATCAACGTCTTCTAGATCGAGGCACTTCAAGTAGGGTTAAGAAAATCCCTTCTTGTAAAGCTCGTCATTCAAGATTGTAAATCTGGATGACCTAACCTTGACTTTCCTTGCTTCCATTGGATCTGACGGGAGATTACCACTTTTGATGTAAGTGATTATTGGATCCATCTAGCTTTCTTCTGACTGCACATAATTCACGTCAATCCCTTTAATGCTTGAAAGATACTGTACTTCCATGAGCAAACCAGGTCGTCTTTCATTGGTCTCCGATGATGCCAGTCTAGCAACCTCGTCTGCTTCAGAATTTTCTTCTCGAGGTGCCTGGGTAATCTTGACATCATTAAAGTTAGAAATTAACTGATTAGTCAGTGCTAAGTACCTCTTCATTCTATCCTTCTTAGCCTCATATTCATTGTTCATCTGCCCGGTCACAAGTTTTGAATCAGAGTTCAACTTCAGGTTTCTCACACCCAGGGCTTTTGCAACTCTTAATCTCGTCAGGACTGCTTCATACTCTGCTCCATTATTCATTGTTGGGAATTGAAGTTGGACCCCGTACTTGAGGGCGTCCTTCTTAAGGGAGAGGAGAATCACTCCTACTCCACCCATGCCTGAAGCCGCTAAACCGTCTATGTACACCTAGTAGTTTGATTCTGGATCTTGATTGGCTGTAGTAAATTCAGTGACAAAGTCTGCCAGCGCTTGGGCCTTGATTGCTGTTTTGCGCTTGTAGTCAACATCGAATTGGCTTAGTTCTACTGCCCACTGAACCATTCTCCCTGCTGCGTCTGGCCTACCCATAGCCTTTCGCAATGGTTGGTGTGTCATGACTAGTATCTTGTGTGCTTGGAAGTAGGGACAGAGCTTCCTTGATGCAATGATCAAGGCAAAAACCAACTTTTCTATCTACTCTTTCAGATCGCGACATTCATCAGTGTAATGTTTGTGATCCTTATGAAAGTGGCAGTGCTTCTTTGGGTCACGTTTTCTAGAGGACGTGCTTAATGGCTTAGGCCATTTTAGTCTAGGTTCATCCTTAATTTGCATCATGATTTGTCCGCAGGCATCATTAACGGGGTGAAATTCATCTTCCTCTTCGGAGTATCAGAACTGATCTTGCTGGTCTTGGTCTCTGAATGCAAATCCTTATGATCCTTCTTCTTACCATGAGAATCACCAGGCTCGTCTTTCTTCCATTTCCCTATCAACCCTTTCGCAGTTAGGGTGTTTTCACCATTCATATATTTCTGGGTTTTGAACAGGAGATCCATCATAGAGGTGGGAGGTGTCTTTCCCAACGAAAAAATGAAGCCGGGGTTGTTAAGCCCAGCCTGGAAGGTCGTCATTATCACCTGGTTGTCAGCCACATCAATCTCCAACACTGCCTTATTGAAACGCTTCATGTAATCTCTTAGGCTTTCCCCTTCTTATTGCCTCACTGTCAGTAAGTAAGAGGTTGGTCTCTTATGACGCTGTCCTCCAATGAAATGGCGAACAAATGAGTCGTTGAGCTGTTCAAAATTTGCTGTGGAAGACGCTGGCAACTTACTAAACCAAACTCTAGCTGCCCCCCCTGAGTGTGGCAGGGAAAGATCTGCAGATAACTTCGTCCAGGGTTTGCTAAAGGTTCAAGATAGTCTTGAAGGCCCCCTATATGGTCGAGTGGGTCCTTCATGCCGTTATAGAACTCCAATTGTGGCAAACGAAATTTTGGAGGCAAGGGGCAGTCCAAAACACTAGCTATGAAAGGCGAATCTGTTCGTTTGAGCATGCCATCCAGGTTCATTGCTGTCTTCCCCTTCATGGCGTTTTTCACTTCGTCGAGCTCCTTCCGCAAACTCTTCATCAAATGGTTGTTATCATATGCAGACTGCCCAGTGTATTCTGTCGTATCTTTTCCTCTGCTATTCTTAAGGCTGTTAGCTTTCTCGTCATGTTTGTTGCGGCTTCGTCGATGATGTAAAGTATTACTGCCCTCTAGGCGAGCTCGATGCTTCAACTCTTCATTTGGCCTCATTAGTTATTACATATTTGCCATCAAGGCTTTGATCTGTTGGGCCATCACCACAGGATCTGGAGGTGTTGCTACTGCGTTGTCCATCTAGAGACAGGAACTTTATCGGTAGGAGCACAATGGTTCGAGTAAGAATCAACTCGTTACACGTTCCTCATAGACAGCGCCAAACTGATGAAGCCGAAACTTGACCTTGTCAGTATGCTCCTCGTCAATGCCAATGGATTATCTCTGGTACCTGATATCAAGAAAGAAAAGGCAAGGGAGGATTCTGCCAGCTTGAGGCCAGCTGAAAATACTCCGATGCTAAAGTCAAATTATAAGTTCTTAAAAGGAGATTTCTCACAATTCTTTCCGAATGTTTTCTCTGTCCTTACCTTAATTCTCTTTCCCCTTTTTATAGTTTGCTTCAGGTTGGTGTAGTTATGTCTATTAATGCTGTTCTGAGCGTTTTTCTCCTAAGAGGAACGAGGCATTAATTAACAATGATGACTGCATTCAAGGCATAACGGATGACCGTTGTGCCATTATTGTTTTTGTAACTGTTCTGGCGCAGTCATTGCTTGTCAGCTGTCCTGATGGCATTTATTTGCGCTTTCAATGTACGCAAACCTGTCTTCGTACATTCTGACGGGGTCTTGCCCTTGTGCCCATCTCTGTCTTGGACGCAGTTAATCTCGTTTATTTCCTAGACGACCAAAATATGATACTCGTCATATTCAATATAGATGGGGTTAGTGCTAAAATCCAGCATTGTCAATGTAATATAGAGAGTGTTTAATACATTATTAAAATTTTAAAATATTAAAAACATATATTTTTATTGTATAGATACAATAGGATTTGAACATGGTGATGATTTCTCTAGGATTGTCAATAAACTATGCACAAATCATTTCCTAACATAATGCGGATTCTAACTTATGGTTATTATTGCATGATAACTAGGATTGTCCATGGATCAAGAAGGTTTGGTTTTGGTGTTAATCCACAACTCAACCCCACTTTGTTGTGTGTTATTTTCTTGCACTTGTTGCTTATGGGTAATGTCATTGGAGTTTATTGTCACTCATCTCGGGGTTAATGGTTGGGGTGTTAGTGAATAGTGGTTAGTTGGATCTTTGTTTTTAAAAAACCAAAAATATCACATCTCATTGTATATTTCACCATGTCACACAATCACGGTCGATGAATAAGAAGAAGAATCAAGGACGAAGAGTTAACAATGACATTAGTTGGAGTATCAAAGGTCTTCTGGGCTCATTGGCATTGGACCAAGGGTAGATCTAGGCTTAGTGGTATTGAGGCATGCTATATTTGACTCATTTAATCATGGTTTTAAAAATCGAACAGGTCAAAGAACTGAAAAAGGGACCAGTACTTGGTTTAACCCGATTCATGAGCGATTTTTCTTGATTTTTTACCGGCTTTCTCAGTTTTAACAGGATCAGTTCTAGGTCTGATTCTCGATTCAACCAACTGAATTGGCCAGTCTGGTCCGGTTTTTAAAAATAGAATTTAATAGAAATAAGAGAAAGAGAAAGAGAAATATAGAACTAAGAAGAAGACAATGGGAGGAAGGTTGGAAGGGTATGGGTATCGTGTAGGTTAGGCTAATGGGCCGATGGTTTATCCACCTGACATTCAACCCAAAACTAAGGATATTAAAAAAAAAAAAAAACCCAAAACTTAGGAAATTAAAAAAAAAAAAAAACTTTTGACTAAATACCCATATGAACCACTAGTTGAAACTGGGGAAAAAAAATGGGCTTTTGCCCTTATTTTATTTAAATATCTAGCATAATGTCCATGTTTTGAAACTATTAAGCAGAGTGTCCCTGTTTTGAAACTCGATTTAAAAAAAATCGAGTTACAGGTGGAATATGATATTAGCAATGTCGAGTTCTATGCATTTTTTGTCACTTAATTTTTTTTGAAAATTTAAGTGAAAATCGACATTACTAATGTCGAGTTTCAGTTAAATATATATATATATATATATATATATATATATATATATTTATATAAATGGGCAAGAACCTATTTTCCCCGATTGGAAACTGTCCATTGGATTTGGCTAGTCAGACGGCTTGAGTTAATCGGGTCCTTGGATAGTAATAATAAAAATTCTTTGACCACATAAATAACCACATTTTTTCCACAACTATAAGTGATGGAGATAAAATAATGAGCTCATATAAAAGTAAAAACCCGCTAGTCATAATTTGTCACGTAAGATAATTATAAAAAAAATTGTGATTTTTTTTAAAATGTAGTACTAGAATTACTCCACCCATAACGATAACAAACTAAAACTTGGATTCAAGTTATAACAATAATGGCTCCTCAAAATAAAGATATAACGATAATAAACTAAAACTTGGATTCAAGTTATAACAATAATGGCTCCTCAAAATAAAGATATAACGATAATAAACTAAAATTTGGATTCAAGTTATAACAATAATGGCTCCTCAAAATAAAGATATAACGATAATAAACTAAAACTTGGATTCAAGTTATAACAATAATGGCTCCTCAAAATAAAGATATAACGATAATAAACTAAAATTTGGATTCAAGTTATGTTCGTCTAGTTGTTTCTCAAAAAAAGTTATGTTCGTCTAGTTGGACCATTCTAATTCCCAAGTCAAAGAAACAATGCCACACATGAGCTGGCCAGATAATGCAGCCTCCTGCTTTGATACTTTTGTAGTCTATTTCAGAGACCAAATCCACTCAAGTTCTTTAGCTGATTGACAGTCTATTTTTATGGTGCTTTTTTGGTATTCTGTCCTTATATATTATCTTTGGGGGATAAAATCAAAAGTAAATAAAAAGTAAACAAAAACCCACAAAAAGTAATGGGTGGTAGCTATTTGTCCACATGCTGGGGTGAGAAAATCACGGGTCACCAAATAGATACTGTTGGGACTCAAAATACTACTATCTCAGTAAATTTCTCCACAAACTATTTGATGTTTTAACCGATTTTGCCGCTACATTAACCACCCCAACCTTTTTTCTTGCTCTTTTGTTCTGTCTCTCGACCCAATAAAAGACACTTTCTTCTTTTGCATTAGGGTCCAAGACCAAATCCGATCTGATAGTCATTTGCAAGAGATCATTGTGGGAAAAAATGGGTGAGGTTTCATGGCCAACTCCAGAAGAGGTAATATCTGCATTTCACAGCTTCATGGTTGGTCCCACACTGCTGTTGGGTTTTCACTATTCACTCTTAAATTCTCTTTTCTTTAATGGGTTTAGTTTGTTTTGCTCTGATCTGTGAGTATTTGATCTGGGTATTCGTTGCTTTTGGTAATGTTTTTCTTTTTGATGGTGCATTTTTTGGTTTGATGGTACTTTTTCTACTAGCTCGAATATTCATGCTGTTGTGACTGTAATTTTGTTGCACTTTGCAACCAAGCATTGCGTTATTATTGGATCTTGAGTGCTTTTAAAAAGTTAATCAAACGGTGCCATAAAAGCTTTGCTGAAATGCTTTTATTTTTTGAGAAACAGCTTTGCTGAAATGCTTATTTGCTGTTTGTTGAAAGTACGGTAAAAAAAAGAGGAGAAAAAGTTTTCTTTTGAGTAAAACTAAGACACAATATTTTCACAACAAATTCTAAATGACAAACAGTTAATAGTAGGTAAAAAAGTGATGTTAGTGATAGATCTAGATAAAAACCAGTAACAACTTACCAACTAGATTTTGTTGTGAAATTGTTATGAAAATATTGTGCCCGTAAAACTACTCTTTTCTTTTTGACGTGGAAAGGCAAAAAAAAAAAAAAAATGAAAAAAGAAGCTAACTTTTCTGGGTTTGCCAAATGCACTGGGGTTTAAATTATAAGCAATGCTAGAGATACAAAAAATTTCAACACTGTTCACAACTCTTTTCTTTTTGATGTGGAAAGGCCAAAAAAATAGCTAACTTTTCTGGGCTTGCCAAATGCATTGGGGTTTAAATTATATAAGCAATGCTAGAGATACAAAAAATTTCAGTGCTTTTCACAATTTGCTAAGATGTCTAGTTATGATTGGTGCAATGGCACTTTGAAATAAACTCACCAATTGCACGACTTTTACTGTACACTAATCACAACTTGCCACCTCAACGATTGTGAAAAAATTGTGAAATTTTTTGTTTTACAAGGCTTATTGATTTATATATCTATATCTATATACTTATTTGAATGATAATGTTTATGCTAAGGATATAATTGCTTTCTATTAGCTGCAGTTAAATGCAATAAGAAAGACTGTTTCAGAAATGTCTGGGAGAGGTGTTGAAGAAGTTCAAATTGCTATCTCTCCTTATCGGATTTGTCCATTGGGAGCTCATATCGATCATCAGGTTGACTTTGATAATTTATGATAGTGAACTAAGTACTTGATATAAGTTTAGTATAGATTCAAACCCTTGTTTCTGTAGTGTATACACTTTAGGATTTGCAATCAGAGCTAATAAAAATTGTTTTACTGTTGCATTTTTTTTATTTGCTTTCTTTGTGTTTTGCCTATGTGTACAGGGTGGGGCTGTTTTGGCCATGACAATTGATAAAGGAATACTTTTAGGGTTCGTTCCTTCTGGTGACACTCAGGTAAGAACAAGATAATCTTTTTACTGGTAAGGTTAACAATTAGGCGAGGAGTATTTGGAAATGTCCACATATTGTTTTATTTATATGAAATATAGCTGTCACTATGAATCATCATCATAATCAATCAACTAGCGTAAATAGCAAGCCTTCCTTCCAATAGCCACTTAGTCTTATAGAGGGATGGTCACAAGCAGAGGCTTTATAGGTATTGAAAAATATGAAAATTTTTGGCTAAAAGGGGAGGGATTTGTGAAAAGAGTACATGAATGGTTCAAGACCTTCTCATTTATTTGTTAGTCAGGAAGTTAAAAGCTTTAGAAGAAAATTTGAAGTCTTGGAATGAACAGGGTTTTTAGTGAAATTTTTGATAAAAGAGGAATTTGCTATCCATAGAGGGAAGTGGTTTTATCGTAGTAGGGGTGGTGTCGGAGGGTAGACCTTAAATCAAAGTTAGAGAGGTTGTTCTAGATAGAGGAGATTTCTGGGTGTCAAAAATCAAGGGCAATGTGGTTTAAAGAAGGTGATAACTAAATTCTTCCCTAGATGGGAAAACCTGCATAAAAGAGTGAATTCTATTGGAGAACTGGAGGCTGATGGCACTACGTTTTAAGACCAATCTCATTTATCCTGTGCAGTTTCACCCCTAATCAAGAACTGCTCTATTTGTCTCAAAAGAGAATCTTGTTCTTGCTGAAGTTTGTGAATCTGGTCTTGTAATTTCAGACCTGTGATCTATTGAATGTTCAAAAAAATTTCTTTCAATACTCAATCAGATCTTGAGCACCATCAAGGCACTGGGACAGGTGCGCTTTTTTTAGATCGCCTGAATTTTCTTTTGTAATCTTTAGTTGTGCCTTTTAGAGCTTCTATAGTGGGAGGATAACAAGGGTGGACCGAGTATTTTTACTACTTGTAGTATTATGGAATTCAGGTGGCTTATTTGTTGGGTATATTTTGGATTTGAGTTCTTACCAAACAAAATTTACACCACTGGCTTGCCAATAAATCTTTGCATTCCAATATTGAGCTGCATGGTAAGGGAAAAAATCTGCTCTCTACCTACCTATCAAAAAAAAAAAAAAATCTGCTCTCTACCTGCTTAATTTGTGGATTTGATGGTACTCTACCGGCCTGTCCCATGAAGTTCCAAAACATTTTATAGATAGTATTAAGAAAATTAAGCCTCATTAATTGCCAACAAAGAAAGAAAAAGAAACTAAGACTTGCATGGAGTTTTTGCAAAGTAGAATAGGCTCATTTATTATGTGTGGATAATCCAAATTTCCTACAAGCCTCAAGCTTGTCACCACACTTTTTGTTCTCTTTTGTTGAATGAAATTCTATGGAAAATAACTGACTTAAGCAGTAACATATATGAGTAAATTTATACTTCTGATAAGTTACATGTGGTTCTGCTTTGACTGTTGTAGGTTGTACTGCGTTCAGGACAGTTTAAAGGAGAAGTTAGGTTCAGGTGTGGGGATTATTCTTATAATCATATCTGAATTTTTCTATTTCTTTTTTTTTTTTATTATGTTCCAATATTCCGAGCCTCATAATTTCATATTACGATCATTTATTTATTGCGGTTTTCCATTAAATTCAAACAAAAGAAGCTCATGCAAATGGTGACATTGACCATTCAAACAAGATAGACACATATTTAGGAAGAAAATTATGGTTGATGCACATTAGTGTTTGCTTCTTCTAATGCAATATAGGATGACTTTCCGGCAACATTAATGGACATCGTCTTGAACAGTAAATTTGATATCTTTGAGGAGTGTTTTTAATGCTAATTGGTAGTGGGCTACGTTAAGGTTTGTAAAATAGGACCATTAGAATCAATTTAAGCTTGACAATAAGCTGGTAAGGGGCTGGTTGTAGCTCTAAATTAAAGAAAAGTAGGAGGAGGAGGAGGAGGAGGATCCTTGAAATCTCACCAAGGCCTCCTTGGAGTCTTATGTAGAAGGAGTTCAATAGCGTATAATAGGCTGAAATTTTTCTTAAGCAGAGGTCTCTCTGTAATTTTATTTAAACTCTTCCTTATATAGAAATAAACTCCTAATACAGTGTGGAAAACTAAGAAGTCCTAGTTAGAAATGGTAAAAGACTCCTTAATTTTTTAGATGACTCAAAATAAACATCAATAAGAATAAGCCAAACTAGACTTATAATCAAACAACTACTAAGTTCAAGACTAAACAGTATAATTTAAATGCTTAATTAAATACCCCTAAAAAGAAACTTTCCATTTTTTAAAATAGAAATCTAAATACACTAAAACAAGATTAGTGGACCTTTTCTGATATGTAGAATCAATTTCTTCTACATTAGTGAACTTCATGTTGGCTTTGGAAATCTTTAAGATTGACTTCTGCATTATGGGGTTTTGAATGAGTTGAGTTGTAAAATATGAAACATTAGGGTTGAGAGAGAGAGAGAGAGAGAGTAAAGAAAAAGGTTTAGGGCTTAATCAATTAGTTCCTCATCTTACCACATTTATATTAGAGTGATATGACAAGCTTATTGGAATTCCCCTAAGCTAACATAAAATAACAAGAGTAACTACATTGCTCTCCCCTAATCTGGAGCATATTGATCAAGCATGCCTGGCTTGAAAGATAGTCATTGAAACTAGCCTTTGAACATGCTATGTGCATGTTTAGAGGCTCTTTCTTTATTTATTTTAATTAAAAAATTATTTGTATTTCTATATTACATTGACTGCTCTTTCTTTGTATTTTTGCATACAAAATGACCGTTTGAAACATACACCAATTCTAGTGTAGAAAAGTTTGAACACCTAAAGAGAGATAAGGAAAGTATTTTCAAAACTATAAACTTGTGTAAAATAAAGACAAACATACAAACATATGAGGAAGAAAACATAAAAAAGATTGAGTAATAAGAAAATTACCTCTATTAATGCCTCAAAGAGAAACAGAGGGAGGGGAAGAGAAGACATTTTAATTTTTTTTTTTGGCAATTGGGTTGCAGTTTAGAAAAAGATAAAGATATATGGTAGTACCTAAATTTATGGAGAAGAAGTTTTTTTATGGTAAAAGTGTTTTTTTTTTTTTTTAATTCAAAATAAAGAAGAAGAGAATTGAAAAAAAAAAAAAAACCAAAAAACCTGAGTTAGCACTTAGGAGTAAGGAAACCACAAATTCAAAAAATGGTTAAGACTAGATAAAGGTTTGAAAACGAAAAGAAAATGTGGGTTAGTGATTGAAGGAATATGGGAGTTGGGGTGGTTCAAATCTCTGAATATAGAGTGGTCCTATTTTGCAGGCAATGTTTTAGGAGTTAGAGATGTATTTTGTCTCTACGTAAACCTAGGGGAGTATGAGTATTTTTGAACTAACAAATTGTCCATCCCAAATAGGGGAAGCCCCATATATAGTAGTATAGAAGTATGAGATACGACCAAAAGCCTTCATGAAAATATTCCAATTGGTCATCTGAGCAAAAATAGGAAGCTACAATCTGTTACTGCATATACAAATCCTGAATAAAATGATAGTCAACCTTTGTATCTTTGGCAAGCTCATGGAAAACAAGATTTTAGCAATAAAGATAGCGTCTTGATTGTCATAATACATTTGCATTGGAGTGGTAGAGACATAATTAACCAAGTCATGAAGGAGAGAGTAAACCCATAACATTTAGGAAGCAGAATGAGCCAGAATTGGATATTTAGCTTTAACACTAAAACAAGAAACAACATACTAATTTTTAGCGTGCCAGGTAACAAGATTACCTTTGTTTAGAAGTGGACCACTGATCAGAACGACTGCCATTTCAGTTAGCATCACTAAATTTTTTATTTTATTTTATATATTTTTTTATTGTTTAAACAAAGAAGTAGAGGGCTTGTACAACAGTCCTTGTACAGGTGCACCCTTTAGATAGCGCAAAACATGGCAAATAGTTTCCTAGTGAGGCTGACATGGAGCATGCATATGCTGACTAACCACAACAACTACATAAGTAATGTCAGAACAAGTCACAATAAGGTAATTTAACTTCCCAAAAAATAGTTGAAGTCAGTCAGCATCAGTAAACAATTCGTCTTACTCACCATCAAGTTAATTAGTAAAGTCCATAGGAGTATCAGAAGGTTGAGCACCCAAGAAACTGCTTACAGATAGAAGATCTAGAATGTATATCCATTGGACAAAAAATACCTGAGAAAACAAGCAACTTCAATCCCAATAAAATAACTAAGAGAACTAAGGTCCTTGGTATGGAACTGCTGACCCAAATATCTTTTCAAATGAGCAAGACCAGTGGAGTCACTTTTGATGATATTAATATATTTTTTTTCACTTTTAGAGATAATAATATCATCCACATAAACAATCAGAACAACAGTGCTAGTGGAAGAATGATGAACAAAGATAGAATTAATGTTGGAAACCACCAAGTACAATAGAACTAAATCAATAAAACCATGCATGAGGAGATTGCTTCAAGCCCTACAAGGCCTTCTGCAATCGAATTGAGAACAACTAACTGCGGCAGAGTGCAAGATTTGAACAGAATTAAGATGCGACACAAGATAGGTATTTGATCTCAATAGTTAACACCATATGTTTGTGTGTACCCTTTGGCAGCAATTGCGGCTTATGCTGCTTAACAAAACCATCAAGAAGGTACTTAATAGTGCAAACCTACCTTATATTTTCTACGAGGAAGTAAGCTTCTTTTTCTAATTCTTGTAAAGAGCACTTATTTCCTCATCTATAGAATATTTCCATCCAGACAAGGAAGAAGTCTGTTTATAAGATGAGGGAATAGAGATACAAGATACGGTACAAGAAAAGGAATGCAAACAAGGTGAAACACAATTACATGACAAAAAGAGAGAAATTGGGGTTAAGTCCTAGTATGTATACCTCTCTGTAAAGTAATAGGTAAATCATTAGTGCATGGAAAAGAGGATTACCGAACAAAAGCCTCAAATGAAGAAGATATAGCATTGGGGCTATAAGAAACAATGAAACTATCTTGAGATTGATGATAAACCTGCAAGAGAGGTTTTAGTTGTGAAGCCAAAGTTATTGGAACTAGAGCAGAAGGAAAAGTTATCAGAAAAGTAGGACATTCCTTCTTATGACTAGAGATGAGATCAAAAGACAAACACTAACTAGGTGTGGTAAGGAATAGGATGGACTAAAAAAAAGGCAACAACAAAACTAACAAACTATCTGTGGGACTCAAGACTATTGTAGCCTTTATGAGTATGAGAGTACCCAAGGAAAACACACTTATGAGCTTGAGGAGATAGTTTGTCTCAACTAGGATCAAAGGCATGAAAAAAGGCAAAGCAACCAAACACATGAGGAGTAAGCAGAAAAGGAGAACGATTAGGATATAAAAAAAATAAAACAAAGACATATGATTCAAGAGATGAAAGGCATACAATTAATGAGAAAGAAATCACCCCGAAAGGTACCTGCATTGGGAATAACAACTTACGAGCAATATGTAGTAAATGAAGATGTTTCACTTAGCAACACCACTTTGTTAAGAGGTGTGAGTATAGCTAGTCTAATGAATAATACCTTGATCAGCATAGAAGGAATGCATAACAAATAGCATATATTCTAATGCATTATTGGGTTGAAAAATCTTAATGAGCTTATTAAATTAAAAAAAGATTTTCAATATAGAATGTAGAAAATATGGGCAGTTCAGACCTCCCTTTCATAAAAAAACAACATTGTCATTCAAGAATAAATTGTTAAAAAATATGACATAATAAAGAAATTCACTCAAAATAGAAATGCAGGAAGGACCCTATACGTCTGTTTGGACAACATAGAGAACTTAGACTAATGACTATGATTACTACTTGAAAAATGACCTATGATGATGCTATCTTATTGAAATTCTTCACATTCTAGACTAGGCACATGACTCGATGTAGGAATGGCAGACTTGAGTTTGACAAAAGAGGTGACCCAAAGGAACACGCCATTGAAGAGGGGACATAGTAGCACTCAGAGCTGAGAGCTGAGAAGACGAGACATAGTAGCACTCAGAGGTGAGTCATTAGAATCTTGATAATATAGTTTGTCCTCATTTCTCAAAGCAATCATATTCTTGGTCTTAAGGTCCTGGAAAACACACGAATTAGGATTGAAGGTGATATAATAGTGTAAGGATATGGTCTAGAGAGCATTGGCACAAACACAATATAAGACACGAAACGACACGAGACATGATTACGTGACATTGTTGATGTGCCAAAAGAAAGGACTGTCATATTTGGAAGATATCAACTTCAACGAGCCGAGATCAATGTTGATGAGCCAAGAGCACGCCAATTACCATCAATGGGGTTGAGATCGAGTCAGAGAGTGTGAGTATGTAAGAAACTAACTGTGGGTGTGGCAGGTTGACGGTTGCTGGTCAGAATGGCTGAGATGTGACTCACTGGTCACTGATCTAAGGAGGGCAGTGGTGGGCGTAGCCATGAGAGAGAGAGAGAGTGAACTGGGGCTTGAAATCTCAAAAGAGAAAAGGGCTCTTGACTAAAAATGAGATCGACAGTGGAGATCCTACCAGGTGTAAGCCATCCTCATTTTCCTCTCTCTTTCTTTTAGCCTAGATGTGTTTGGATTGTGTCCCTTTTAAAAAATATTTTTTCTCTAAACATGTACAGTATCCATGTCCGACACAGATGTGTCTCCCAGTTGGTGTGTCCGTGTTTCCTAGGCAATGGTCAATTAACTAAAAAAAAAAAAAAACAAATTATATTGAACATGACTATATGGTAAAGGTAGTGACTTAGTGGGATGAAGAACACATTTCCAAGGACAAGCCAAGAAGAACCATTAGATAAAACAGTATGCTGCTTAACATGATGCAAAAAGAGGAGAGATAATATACAAAATATACATTTATGAGTGCCGAAGTTAATGACTGAGGATGGGGAGGAATTGGCCATGCATGCAATATTACATGATTTAGCTAATGTTGCAATGAAAGTAGAGGGAAGTGCAGTGTGCAATGGCCAAAAAAGCATGCTTAGATAAATAGTGAGTGCATTAGAAGAGCTAGAATTAGAAGTTGCATTCCCAAATCGAGAAGAAGTAAGTTGTGGCTTTGTAGTACCATAATCAACTTAATTCACAGAATTTGGTTTGTCATATTTCACCCAAACAATAAGACTGATTATAATTGGTGTTTCCATATAGATCACACTTTTGTCACCTTGTCCATCAGTATGACCTTTACCACAAAAACCACAGCCTCCACAACTACCACCACGAGGACTACCATGTCCTCCACTATTTGAAACTAAAGCAGGAGACTCTAAGGAGTCAAAATGGATTTTTGTCCCAACATTGAGCTCAATAGTCGAGAATAAGCATTAGTTGTTGTAGGTAAGGTCTCACTAACAAGCATCTGATCTTTGAACCCACGTAAGTCATAGTCTAAACCAAAGAGCAAAGAAGCAAGCATAAATTCCTCCCAGTAATGCTTATGTCTCTCCAAATCAGTAGTAAATGGTTGGTACTGCAATAATAGATCCCACAAATTTTTAAGAGTACTATAGCACTTAGCTAGTGGAGGCAAGTGGTTTGGGGATTCGGAGGATTGGGGTGTTTAACCAAGCTTTGCTTGGGAAGTGGCTATGACGTTTTGGGAATGAAGTCACCCATTTATGGCGTAAGGTTATAGCCACCAAATATGGGGAGGCTAGTGGAGGTTGGTGCACTAGATTTGTTAGAGGGATACATGGCTGTGGGATGTGGAACATTAGAAAAGGTGCTTTGAATTTTTGTGGAATGTGGAAGAACATTAGGAAAGGTGCTTTGAATTTCTTTGTTCATGTGGTGTATGTGGCGGGAGAGGGTCTTCGCATTCGGTTCTGGTACAACCTTTGGAGCAGTCCTATTTCTTTGAAAGATTTGTATATGGATTTGTTTGCTTGTGCTCTGGCTCAAGAAGCTTTGAGCTCTGATCTGGTTTTTACTGCACTAGATGGAGGAGGTAGGAGCTGGAACTTACTTTTCCATTGTGACTTTAATGACTGGGAGTTGGAGAGATTTTATGAGATTTTACTCTTTCTTTGAGCATATTTCCTCCAAACTACCAAGGGGGGAGGGTGATGATAACTTGATTTGGCAATTGACTTGTAGTGGTGTTTTTGATAGGTGCTCTTTTTATAATTCATTATTGGAAGACCCTTTTGTTTTTTTCCCTAGGCAGAGCATTTGGTGTGTTAAGATACCTAAAAGGGTGTCTTTCTTTTTATGGACAACTGCCAGGGGTGGGATTCTTACAATAGATAACCTTGTTAAGAAGAACTTGCCTCTTGTTAATTGGTGTTGTTAATTGGTGTCGCCTATATTATTGTGATGAGGAAACTGTGGATCATCTTTTGCTCCATTGTAAGTTTGCTCATGCTTTGTGAAGTCTTTCTTATGTTTGGGGTTTAGTGAATTATGCCGAATATAGTTGTGTCTCTCCTGTTTGCATGGAGGAATTGGTTGGAGACTTTTTCTTCAAATGTTTGGAACATGGTACTAGCATGTCTTATGTGTTTAATCTGTAAGGAACACAGTGCCCGAACATTTGAGGATATTGAGAGACTGGTAGATTTGTTGAAGTCTTTGCTAGCCAGGACTTTGTTTGGGTGGTCTCATATTTGGGGTTTTACACATTGTATTTCCAGGTTTGATTTCCTTATTTCTGTTAGCTCTGCCCTCTGATTTGTTTGTAATCGCTGTAAGTGCAGTGAGTTTACTATTGTAAAAACATTGCACTTTTCTTATCAATAAAACTTTTATTACCTATAAAAAAAAACTATAGTACTTAGACGGCCCAGACTGCTTTGTAGTGAAAATTCTCTTATAAATCTCATAAACTTGAGAAACATTACTTTGATGCAAAATAGAATTTTCAATATAGTTCTGAATCTTCTTAGAAGAGTAGCAGATATTTTGTAGGGTTGCAAATTATGCTAGAGCCATCACATAACAATAGAATCCCCACTCATCCAATCCTTATAATTTGAAGCCCCAATATTAGAAGGTTTATTGTCAAAATTTTTTAATTTATTTTTCCCACATAGAAAAGATTTCACAGAAAGTACCTAAGCAAAATAATTTAAGCCATTCAGCTTCCTCAAGGTAATCAATTTAGGTATATCATCAACTTTAATTAGTGATGTTTTATCCTCAGGCATGACAACGGATTTTTCTTTATTCATATGGAACTCAAACAACCCATTCTATAATAATAGCCTAAGCCAATGAATTAATATTTAGTAAGGCACACCAAACCAAACCATAGCAATAATCAGATTCAACCAATGAGCGACCATTCACCTTAAAAATCAAAACTGCTAAAATTTAGAATTTTAAGTTCTCGGAAGCTGAACCACTCAAAAACACAAAAAACCCCTAAAACCCACTGCAAATCAATAAACCAACATCATTTGGCCCCTTCTATAGCCTATTTGGCTCCTACAGAGAGAAACCCAGTTGACAAATGGTCGGAAATCTCAAAAAAAACAAACTGGAAAATCAGTGACAGAAATAGGAAAAAAAACATTGAAAAATTAAAAACTCACATTAGATTGGCATAAAAAATTTTGGAAAAAAAAATCACTGAAATTATCAAGGGAGGCTGGTGACTGAGATGACTTGGTTGTTGGATTTGGGTGATTGTGTGGATGCTGACATCAATGCTTATGTCATAGACTTATTGTACGGATGCTTATGTCAGCACACCTCTGCCAACTAAAGTTGATCTCGAGATTGCTATAATGTGTTTTAACAGTTGGATCGGTACTATCTGATACCAAGTTGACTTGTAAAATATGAAAGATTAGGGTTCACAAAGAAGAAAGAGGAACAAAAGAATAAAATAAGAGAGAGAGAGAGGGTTTAGAGCTTAATTACTTAGTCCCTCACCTTAGCAAATTTTTCTATTAGAGTGACATGGCAAGATTACAGGCATGCCTCTACTCTAACATAAAATAACAATAGTAAGTCTAATAGAATGTCATTGCCTGTCACTTATAAATAAAAAGAGAAAAGAATGTCAATTTTTTGTCAGTTTTCTTGTTGATATTCTGAAATTCATATAACGTAATTGATAGTTATCCCTGTTATTTGGCTTGGTAATTCCCATTTTCGTGACACCACCTCTTCTTTGGCGGATGAGGCTGGATGATTGTGACGATTTGTATTTTTTCCATTAATTACATTATATAATGTAGGCATAATTTGATTTTTTTTTTTTTTGTATCATCCTTGTAGAGTTGATGAAACACAGCACCCAAGACACAGCGTTGGGAAGAAGGGTGAGATCCTTGCAGATGATTCATCCAAATTACAAGAAGAATGTAATTGGGGAAATTATGCTAGGGGGGCCCTATATGCACTAACCAGTAGAGGAAATAAGATTACCCAGGTTAGAAATATGTGTTTGGTATTACTTGTTCTGTTGTACAGTATGTTTACATTTTTTTAATAAACAGGAAGAATCACACTAATCAAAAGCTCCCTATCAAGTTTGCCAACATAATTCAGGTCTCGATGACCTATGTAGTGTCAGTGGATACATGTTTAGAGAAGTTACGAAGAAATTTCCTATGGAACAGAGTTGGGGAGGATTCTGAATTTCATTTGGTGAATTGGGATGAGGTAAAATAGGTTTTGGGGGGTTAGGCCTGATGTAGGATATTTCAACATGGCAATGGTGATGATATGGCCACGAATGCCTTATGGCAAATCAAAATTGATATTTGAGAATTCTCTCTTATTTTGCCTCCACTTTCTCTCTTGACCCAATTTTCTCTCTTTTTCTTTGGAGTTTCAAATTTTGTTTATTTTAGTATCATAGCTTAGGCTTCGATCTTCCTTCTGTGACTGTTCAATCTGCTGGAGATTCTTCAGAATTCCCCCAGCCTAAAGATTTTTTGATCCAACTTTCCTTGCTCTTGTCCAAGTATCTTAGAATTCCCTTTAAGAAAATCTGATCTAGTTTTGTCTTGCCCAAGCACATCAAAGAGCTTTATAGTTTGGTTTATCCTTGAATAATTGGACATGGTTTATTCGGATTTGGCTGCTCTTCACCTCTACTTCAGTTCTTGAAATTCTTCCATAAGAAATCTAAGCACTAGTTCATTATCATGGAACAATAAGTAAGATCTGAATGGAATAGGGGATGAAGTAATGGAGTGAATCCCGACCATGAGCAGATTTTCCTGCTCACATCGAACAAAATGATGACCAACAACATCATCCTTACGAATATGATATTGAGCAATTGAGGAGGCAGATTTTTGCCTTGATTGAGATGGTACAATTTTTTTTTTGATAAGTAAGAATGATATATATATATATATATATATATATATACGAACAGCTACTCTATGCAAGAAAAACATAGAGCAAACCCAAGAAATACAAGAACAAAAACAGAAAGAGATCGAAAAAGAACCCAGACAGCCTATAAATTACAAAGGAGAAAGAGAGCAAAGAAAAGAGGGGAGAGAATCACTAGTCGTGAGTCCCCAAGCTTGAGACCAATCGAAAAGAGTCCCACAAAAAGAAGCAAGCAACTGATCACCGGAACTATCCAAATCCTCAAAAGTCCTCTGATTTCGTTCCTTCCAAATGCACCATAGGATGCATAACGGAACTAAGTTCCAAATCTGAGACGAATACTTCCCCAACCAATTCCACCAGCCAAAAAGCAAATCTGGGATCGATCTAGGAATAACCCAAGACTAGCCAAAAGTAGTAAAGGCAAAGCTCCACAACCAATGAGCCATTTCACAATGAAGAAGTGGTCTACCGTCTCTCCACAATGCCGACACATAATGCACCAGTCTACAAAATCCAATCTCCTCAATCTCAAGTTATCACCCGTAGGGATCTTATTCCAAGCTGCACACCAAACAAAAAAAGAAACCCATCTAGGTGCCTTTACTCTCCATATACCTTTCCAAGGAAAGACAATGGAGGGGGAATCCGCAATTTGTTATAATACGACTGGATGTCAAAATTCCCATTAGGTTTCAACTTCCATCTCATCCGGTCTCCAACATCCAGAGGAGTATTAGCTCCCAATATATGAAGAAAATGCAGCCCTTCATCCATCTCCCAATCATTAAGATCTCGACTAAAACAAACATCCCAAATTCTTCTATCCTCCGCCCCCTGCCTTGACAAAGAAGCTTTTACAGATGCCTCCTTGTCAATGGAAATACCATACAACCTTAGGAAAGCTAATTGGAAAGGTTGATCCCCATACCACCCATCCTATCAAAATCTCACTCTATTCCCCAATCCAACAACAAAATGACAATTTTTACTAAAATCCTCCCATCCATACAGATGCCTCTCCACAAACCACACCCATGAACCCCCTTACCTAGCTTTGAGGTCCAGCCCCCCCATTCATCCCCATATTTTGAAACTACCACCCTTCTCCGTAACCAATCCTCTTCCTTCCCAAACCGCCACAACCATTTCCCCAATAAGGCCTTATTGAAAGTAGTAAGTTTTCTTATCCTCAAGCTACCGTTAGCTAAAGGCGCACAAACTTTATCCCATCCAACCAGATGAGTCTTGCTATCACCCCAAAGAAAATCCCTTTGCAATTTTTCAATTTTATTAGCCACATAAGTAGGAATGGTAATTAGAGAAAGAAAATAGGTAGGAAGACTAGATAAAGTACTCTTGAGTAATATCAATTGACCTCCTTTAGATGCGCCGTTCTTTTTAGGAATTAAAGCAATGAAGGAAGCATTAAGAGATTTTTCAAACTTATAGTGCTGAAAAACTCTTCAAAGACCGCTAAGACGTCTTTCTCCACTACTCTCCAATAGTGATGATAAAACGCTATAGTAAACCCATTTGGACCTAGAGCTTTGTCCCCCTCCAAGTCACTTACAACTTGTAGTATCTCCTCTCTCTCAAACTTCCGTTCAAGCCAAACCCTCTCCAACTCCCCAATACGATCAAGCTCCAAAACCTCCGCAAAAGGCCTCCACCCCTTGGACTCCTTGTACAAATTTTTATAAAACTGGACTACCTGATTAGATACCTCGGAATCCTCCTCAAAAACCACCCCATCCACCTCCAAGGTCATGAGATGGTTATTCCTTCTATGGGAGTTAGCCATTTTGTAAAAGAACTTGGTGTTATTATCCCCTTCCTTGATATATAACATCCTAGATTTTTGTCACTAGAAAATTTCTTCCAAGGAAAGAAGATGCTCCACCTGGGATCTCAAATCTGCCCTATGACGAATCTCCCCATTAGTGAGACCTAGGTCCCCTTCCTTCGTGTCTAATATTTTCAACTCCTCCAGTAATTGTTTTTTTTGTCACTCTACATTACCAAACTCTCGGCGATTCCATTGTACAATGTCCTCTTTCAGAGTCTTGAGCTTTTTAGCAAGCACGAAACTAGGTGTACCTACAAAAGAGTGCTGATTCCACCAGGATTGAACTTTGTCCACAAACCCCTCTGTTTTCAACCACATATTTTCAAATCTGAACGGACTCTTCTCCCTTGCCATTCCCCCTGCCTCCAAAAGAATTGGACAGTGATCTGAAATAGGACGAGGTAAAATCCTTTGAATAACATGTGGGAAGTGATCCTCCCAATCTGGAGTGATTAGAGCTCTATCAATCCTAGATATCGCTGGTTGATCAGTGCCACTTGACCATGTAAAACTACCTTCTTCCAACGGCAAATCAATCAAGTTAAGATCCTCAATAAATTCAGAGAATTTTTCCATAGCTAGGGTCAAACAAGTCTCACCCCTACGCTCACTAGGAAAGCGAACAACATTAAAATCCCCAAGGCAGCATCACGGTATCTTCCAATATTGCTGAATACCCACCAACTCATCCCACATGTGGCCCCTCTCATTATTCTCATTTGGGCCATAAACCCCTGAGCATGCCCATATAAAACTATCCTCCACGCCTTGCCACTTCACCGAAACTATGAACGCATCCTCCTAGCGTGAGGAGTGATGAAGCCAATAATGCTTAAAAATTTGAGAATGCTTTTGGATTTCCTAAAAGGGAAAGGCCTATTGGGAGGTATGAGCACAAGTGTGAGAACAACATCAAGGTTGAACTTCTAAAATTTCAAGGAAGTATTAACCTCGATGAGCTTGTTGATTGGTTAAATACACTCGAAAGGGTGGTCGATTAGTTTGAAGTTTATGAAGAAAGGAAGGTGAAATTGTTATTGATTTGACTTAAAGAAAGAGCCTTTGTATGGTGGGAGTGATTGCAAATGAATAGTCAAAGGTGGGGCAAGAGCAAGATTAAAGATTGGTGCAAGATTAAGAACAAGCTCAAGAAACACATCCTTCCCTTCAATTACATGCAAACCTTGTACAAGAACCTACACAACCTACAGGTTGATAGTGTAGAAGAGTATACCAAGGAATTCTATCAACTTATGACTTGCATTGATTTGAATGAAAATGAAGAGCAGATGGTGTAAGGAATCTTAGTGGATTGAAGCCAACCATTCAAGATATTCTTGGGTTTCATTTGCTTCGGAAAGATTCTAAGGCTTATAAGCGAGCCTTGTTGTTGGAGAGACAACAAAATCAAGATGTTTCAAGGCCTAGACAACAATTTCAAAGCTACACCAAAGCTTGTTGCAATCTTGATGTTGGAATGTTCGTTTAATAAGGGAACCAAATGATTGGGAATTGGGTGTTGTGGATGAATTCCTTCGTACCTTGGGATTTAATTTACCTCAAACTAAGAACGAAGACCGTATGAGATGGAAGTTGACGAAGAATGAGGATTTTGACATCCGCTCGTTCTATAATAAGCTACGAGGTCCCTTGCCTATTATCTTTCCTTGGAAAGGTATTTGGAAGGTTAAGGCTCCTCGGCGCGTTTCTTTCTTTGTTTGGATTGCAACTTGGGATAAGATTCTTATATGCGACAATTTGCGAGGTAGAGGCCTTGATTTTGTTGATTGGTGCATTATGTGTCGTTGTAATGGGGAGATGGTGGATCATTTGCTATTCCATTGTGAAAAAGCTTATCAGTTGTGGAGCTTGGTTTTTAGATCTTTTGGGATTTCATGGGTCTTGCCAAGATTGGTTGCAGATACTCTTTTTGGTTGGTGGAATTGGTTTGGAAAGCACTCTTCTAGCATTTGAAATTTAGCTTCATTGTGCCTAATGTGGTGTATTTGGAGGGAGTGAAATTGGCGAAATTTTGAGGACATGGACAGATCCGATGACTAATTGCTTGCTTCTTTTAGTGGTTCTCTTTTTGAATGGTCTAGGGCTTGGGGACTCACCTCTAGTGATTCTCTCCCTTTGTTCCTTAGTTCTTTCCTTTGTAATTAGCTTTTTCTGTCTGTTTATTTCTTTTTCTGTACTCTTTGTTCTGCCTTATGCTTTTTTCGCTTGAGGTAGCTTTTTGATTATACGTCTTTCTTACTTATCAAAAAAAAAAAAAAAAAAAGAAAAAAGAAAAAGAAAGCAGCAAGAATTAATAAGTTTCTTGTGCCCTCATCCAACCAGCCCAATGCCAACCATGTGGGAGCTAGAAAACAGCCCAAAGAGGTGGCTTCAAGTGCTTTCTATGTGGTGAACCTGATCATCGATTGGTAGATTGTTGAAAGGCAATGGGAAGCTGCTATAAAAAAGAACTCTTATTGGAAGAAGTGGAGGAAAGTGAGCAAGAAACCAAATTTTTTCATTGAATAAAATTCCTTTAGACTCAAAATTGAGATTTGATATTTCTCTCTTGACCCAAATTTATCTCTTTTTTTATTTTTTATTATTTTATTTTATGTTTTCAGAATTTTGTTAAGGCAGCTTTGTTTTTTTTTTTAACCAATCCTTGCTTGGAAAATGGTTATGGAGATACGTAAAGGAGCTTGAAGGTAATAGGCAGGAAGTATGGGGTTGAATGGGGTCATTGATGTTCTGAGATGGTTGTGGGTTCTTATGGCATGGGGTGTGGAAGTATATCAGCAGTGAATCAGATTTATTCTCAAATTTTATCATGTGTGATGTAAGACATGGCTCAAGAATTCATTTTTGGGATGATCAATGGTGTGGACACATGCCTTTAAAAGTTTCCTATTTAGAATTACTCCATATAGTAGTTGAACTGCAACGGTGGCTGATTATCTGGATATTTTTTCTGAGCACGTTACTTGGACACCTAGGTTCTCTACGTTTGTTCCAGACTGGAAATTGTAGTCCCTAATGTTGTTCATGGACATATTGTATTTAGGAGTGGCTGATAGGCTCATATGGGTGGCATCTAGCTTAAAGGAGTTCAATGTTAGGTGTACTATAGTGAATTTAAGGAAACTAGAAAAGGATTTGTTTTTTTTTCCCTCAACAGACTATATGGCAGGTGAAATCACCTCGAAGAGTTGTAGTGTTTCTGTATATCGTGGCTTTGGGAAACATGACATTTGATAACAAATAAAAACATAATTATTGTAGACTGGTGATGTATCTGCAAAAATACGGGCAGGACTCTGGACCATTTACTACTTTTTTGTCCTATAGTGAGAAATTTGTGGTTATTTGTCTTCTCTCTTTTTGGCATCGTGTGTTATGCCTTATACTTTGGTAGATCTGTTGGCTTGCTAGAAAGGTAGGTTGGGGAAATGTAAGAATTGTATGATTTGGAATGTATTGCCAATGGCTCTTATGTGGTGTATCTGGTGAAAATGGATATCTTGTACGTTGAAGGATGTGAACCAGCAGTTCTAGATTTCAAGTTCTTCTTCCCTAGAACTTTATAAATGGATAACTATGCGGAGGAAAAGAATACATATGGCCAATCTTAACTAATCTGTCTAGAATCCATAGTTACTACTAAGGCTTTGTTGTTGTTGATGTTGATAACTACTACTAATTGCTTTACTTTTTCTTCTATGTTGGATTTTGTTGAGCTGTTAAATTTTAGATTAGTTTTTTTTTTCTCTCTCATGTATACCTTTGGTGTACTAAAGTGCCACACCCTTTTTGCACTCTTTAATACACATTTGATGCTTATAAAAGAAGATTTCTCCCTTTAGTTTTACAGGTATTTTACAATCACAACGTGCTCCATATATGCACCTCTCTCTTTAATTCTACAAGAAACATTCTCTTCAATCCTTTCATCTTTACTTATAATTGAATCATGATACAGAAAATAGTCACTCTTTAATATCTATCAACCATCTACTTTAACCATCCCTTTATTTCTACTGCTAGTTTTACTAAGTTTGAATTCCATCTGTTGGGATTGTCTACCGTCTAGAAACAAGAACAAAGTATGAGTTTTTATCCAACACTGTAGACCTCACAGAGAAGTAACTTTAGATGACACCAATTTTGTCCTGACACCAATATGCCAAAAAAAAAAAAAAAAAAAAAGAGACTTTGGACAAGTCTATCCCACAGCTATCTTTTCAGGCATAACTAAAAGCTATATGAATCTGACATCTGAGCCTCTAAGGAAACCACTTTCTGCACTTGAAGAAGCAAGGCAGATGTGATTAAACTATTTGCTAATCAGGTTTCTTGGAAAATTCTTGAATGCAAGTAAATTTCTGTTCCACCTATTGTAAGATTGTGCTGTTTTTCAGAATCCATCTATTAGATCATTTGTTGCAATTGTTGCAGGGTATCATAGGATACATAAGTGGTTCTGAAGGTCTTGACAGTTCAGGACTTAGCTCTTCTGCTGCTGTGAGTTTCTTTCCTTTTCACATGCTTTTGTTATAGTGTGTTTACAGTCAAGAAATTTACTGAGTAGAATTGAAAAGGTTCACAATCAGTTATATAGTCTTTCATTTTCTGAGCTGAATTTAAAGTCGCTCTCTCTTATCTTCATAAAGGGTGGGGAAATTAGGACTTATGATTATGGTAATCAAGTTTAATGCATTTTTGTTTATCATATTTATCCATTGCTAAATATCTAAGGCATTTAATTTTCTTTGCTGTGTTTGTGTCTAGTTTGCATAAGGTTTTCTATATAGCTATTTCAATGCCTTATTGCTTTTGAGTAGCACCTTTTATTTTTAATCTAATAAGTTAATCTGTATAATTACATGTTTGACAGGTTGGCATAGCTTACTTGTTGGCATTGGAAAGTGCAAATCACTTAACGGTATCTCTCACAGAAAATATTGAATATGATTGGTAAGTTTGTCAGAAATTTTCAACTATTTTTTAGGTAGACATATGATCATTATTAAATCAATCAAGATCACGAACATGAACTCCCATGAGTGCAATTCACTGGGTATGTATTTAAACTTAGCTTTCACGAAAAAGAGACAAGGTGGTGGAGGAGACAGAGCTATTGCAAATAATTTGGTTATACTTATATGAAATAGAAATTGGTTTGTCCAAATAATTGTGTTCAAGCTTGGTTAGTCTATGGCTTTGTTAAGGATATTTAAGCCACGTTGTCTAATTAGCCATGACAGCAAGTTGCTTTTTCCTTTACTGTTCAATTGAGTGTTACTTTAATTATTGTTTTTATAGTCACTACAATTTCCAGCCATTATTGAGACCATATCCCAGCAAGAAGAGAAATACTGACTTCAACCATTATTTTGGGGCTTTAGACATTCCAAGATACCTACAGATATTTTGGGTCTTCCTTTGGGTGCTCACTTCAAAGGTAGGTCAATTTGGAATCCAATTTTAGAAAAGATAGAAAGAAACTTGCAGGATGGAAGCGTTTATATTTATTCAAGGGAGGTATAGTCACTTTAATTAAGAATACTTTATCAAGCTTGCATACCTATTTCTTTCTTTGTTTCCTATCCCAACAGTTGTGGCTAGCCGTATTGAAAAACTGCAGCAAAAATTTTTATGGGGTGGTATGGGTGAAGAGACTAAACGCCATCTAGTTAAATGGGCAGATGTTTGTTCTCTTCTTTTGGTAGGTGGTTTGGGTATTAGAAGATTGAGGATTTTTAATGACTCCTTGTTAGGGAAATGGTTGTGGCAATATGGTCATGAGAAGAATACATTATGGAGATGAGTATAGAAGTGAAGTATGGTAGTGTATGGGGGGGTGGGGGGGATGGTGCTCTGATCTAGTTTATGATCCTTATGGAGTTGGTATGTGGAGAACTATTAGACAGGGATGGTCATCCATGTCAAGCCATGTTCTATATGAAGTTGGGGATGGAACACGTGAAATTTTGGGAAGACCAATGGAGTGGGGAGAGCTCTCTTGCTGTTTGCTATCCTGAGTTATTTCGGGTTTGTAGTAATAAGGAGGCAAGTATGGCGGATTTAATGCAATTCACCAATGGGGTTCTTCACTGGGATCTACACATTGTATGGGCCATTCAAGACTAGGAATTGGAGTCCTTGATGACATTCATGGATACCATTTATGGTTTGGGAATTAGGGGGATTGGGGAGGATAAAATGTGCTGGAAACCTGATAAGAAAAAGGGCTTTAAGGTTGCTACCTATTGTCGTCTTTTGGATGCTGCTGCTATTGCCAATGAGCAGTCCTTTCCTTGGCAAATCATATGGAGATCAAAAGCCCCTCCAAGAGTAGCCTTTTTTGTATGGACTGTAGCTTTACGTAAAATTTTGACAATTGACAACTTAAGGAAGAGGAAGATAAGAATTACAGATTGGTGTTGTATGTGCAATGCAATGGTGAATCTGATGATCACCTATTGGTTCAGATCTGTGGTCCATGATTTTGGTTTGTTTGGAGTTTCATGGGTGATGCCAAAATCTGTTGTTGAGCTTTTAGCTTGTTGGGAAGGTCGTTTTTGTCATCATCTAAATGGTCATATTTGGATGGTTATCCCTCATTGTTTGATGTGGTGCATCTGGAGGGAAAGGAATAGTAGGATTTTTGAATACACCGAAAGTTCTATGCATGATCTTAAGTTGTTCTTTATTAGAACTATTTTGGATTGGTTGTCAGCCAATAGGAATCTCTCTTTTCTTTCTGTTATTGATTTGATAGATTTATGCAATTTTTGTAACTTATTGTCTACCTCAGTATATTTCATGTATACTTGGGTGGCTCAATTTTTCTAATTTTTATAATCTTATTACTTATCAAAAAAAAAAAAAAAAAAAAAAGAATTAAAATGCACAAAATAGGATTAACGTATAGGGAGCATAGAAAAAATTGCCAGTAGGTTTATGTGGAATGAACATTGTCCCATGCATTTACTCAACCTTTCAAACACAAAATCATTTTCAAATAAATGCCATTTGGAGTCTATTAAACCTAAATTCAATCTGCATTCAAGTCCTAGGTTCAAGATAGTGTCACCATAGCATGGTTAGAGAAACAATATCCTCTTTGGAAGTCTAAGGTTAAGGAACTCAAGAATAAATGTCTGTGATAGCTAATTAGGTTTTTAAATTTTATTTTAGGGAAAAGTTAATGGATGCATAAGGGCATTGGTTTAGGAACTGTTTTCAGAAACCTTTTATGGGAAAAGAAAAAAGAAATTGAAATTGATTTTTTTGATAAATGAGAGAGAAAAAATTCTAGTCTCGCTTCTTGCACTTACACAATATCGTGAGTACTCTCTAAATGTTGTGAAGTTCTGATATATGCAGTCAAAAGTGTAGTTACAGGCATAGAATTAAATAAGAGTGTCACTGGTTCCAACATTTGAGGATCACCGGTTTTAATTCTTTCAGTTTAATTTTTTATAATTTTTTTCTTTAATTTTAACTTGGTAGTTCATTAAAACCAGTGATCCTAACATACCTGCAAACTACAATTGTCAGAAATATATAAGGTACATGGTATGTTAATCTTGCTAATTACAAATGCTTAGCTTCTCTTGGAAACCTAGGGATGAAGAGGCTGCATTTATTTTTTCTTAGTGTTTAAAATATATATATATATATATATAGAGAGAGAGAGAGAGTTGAAAAACAGTGCTTGTATTTCATGGTATTTTGGTGCCAACATTAAAATAATATACATTGTGACAGATACTTATCCCATTTGTTTAATCATACTAGACCTTTCTAAATTTCATTTTTGTGCATATGTAGGTATATTGAAAATGAATATTTGGGTCTGAGAAATGGCATCTTGGATCAATCAGCCATCTTGCTTTCAAGCCAGGGTTGTCTAACATTCATGAACTGCAAGGTAATTTATGAATTCTATTACTCATATAAATGTTTGTTTTTATATATTAGATACAACAGATGGTTTAAGTTCAGTGCAGAGTTAGATTCTATTTCAGTTATGATCTTTTCCCAGTTTGTCTTACATGCTACTAATTGTGTATCGTGAAGACTTTTAGGTGCATAGTGCTTTCTGTGTTTGTTCTGTTATTTAATTCAATTTCTTTTGGGAATGTCATTCATTCATTTTTCTTTTTCTTTGTTTATGCCGCTGGGGGGGGGGGGGGGGGGGGTGGCGCTAGGAGAATGTCATTCCTTTATTTTTGTTGTGCAGAGTTGTATCTTGAGATCCAGTATCATAACCATGTATTGACTCAGTGAAGTCTGTGTTATTGTTATCTCATAAACCTAATGGCTACTCTGTTTATGAGGCTTGCATTGTTACTGAATCATTTAGAATGTTCATGAGGCGGAAATGTTTTACATATTAAACCAAAATGCTTGTATGAACATTAATGTGGAGATTATTCATGAAGAAAATTCATGATACATGGATTCAAATGATAGTCTGGCAAATATTGTAAAAGGATTATTTATCAAATTTCTAAAATCTAATAGCTGTTGACAAACTAAAATATAAGTGTATATTACTGGATCTTCTGATTGGCCCATCATTTTTGAACCTGATATTTTTCTCTTTGGAGTTCAGTGGATATTAGGAAACATGTAAAATTTTACACGTAAAATGAAGCTATGTAAAAAGTTCACAAGGTATATGGAAACAAAAAATCTTGAAATTGCAATTCTGAATTCTGACAAGTACAAAAGTAACTTTACAGATTGTTTCTTTTAGTGGAACATAGTATATTCTTATTGTTTCATCATAAGTGAATAAAAAAGTGCAGCTGGCTAGTGCTAATGACATTCTAGTGCTTTCTGGAGATACAGGAAGGAACAGAATAGTGGATTGAGGAATGAAATCTCAAAGACCTCTCTGTCTCTCTTTTTCTTCTCCCCCCCCCCCCCCCACTTTTTTCTCCTCTGCAGTGGAGGGTGCACGTGCATGCATGTGGGGTGGGGGGATGCTATTACAGCTTCTAGCCTAAATGCTTAAACTATAAGGTAGAGGGGACCTAGTAGAGCATAGACCTGTAATTATGTGCATAAGGGGAACACTTAGTTTAAAACCCCCTCCCCCACAAAATCCAGTAACCTGTAACTAAAAGCTTAAGCTATTAGGTGGAGAGGCCCAGTGACTTGAGACAAATGCTCCGACACCAAAATAATGTAGGAAAGCAGGCAAGGGATGTTTCTAAGGTTAATCAATAGTAAAGTATAGGTAAAATATTGTGCCTCTTCATATTTTAAAGCATTGGAAAATAAAGTAGAAAGTTGTAAGGGACAGGAAATAAGATTAAAGGTTGCAGGATTTTAATGGCAGAAAATAGTAGAGAGGATTGTCTTATTAGGCTAGAAAATATTAGGGAAATTCAGGTTTCATATAGAGTAAGGAAAGGCATTTGTGTTTACATGGAAAAGAACCCCAGTTTTTGGCTGCTGGTCTGGCTGCTGTGAACAGTACCCATGAACTGTAAAATTGAATTCATGGGTAGTTTTGAAGCTATTTTTTGTATGAGGGTTAAAGGCTTTAATGAGTACGATTTTAGGGAACTGATAGGTAATTTTGTGTGTGTGTGTGTGTGTGTGTGTGTCACATCTATTTATTCTTCAAGGATTCACTGATCTATGTTTTCATTTTTCTGTTACTGTCCCTTAACTCTTCACGGAGTAATTAAAAATTATATGTACATCAAAGAAAACATTTGCTTAATAGTATAATTTATATAAAATTTTAATGGCTAAACTATAATTTTCGTCCCTAAAAATATCACCAAGTTTTACCTATCGAAAAAAAATATCACCAAGTTTGAAGTTGATCCCTCTAAAATAGTTCATGACAAGTTGGTCCTTTATGGCTTTATTTATCTTTTCAGTACCAATGGATCCATTCAATGGCCGGTGCTATATTTTTTAACAGAAATTGTTGGTGTAAACCTATTTAATCATGTGGCACATGACATGGCAATTGAGTAACAAAGATGTTATTACCAAAATACCCAAACCATTTGCCATTGTTTTCCCCCATTCCCCCAATTTTTCAGTCCTAAATCAAGCCCTAAGATTCCTGAAATCCAAAACCCTATGATTAAAAAAACTGCCCCAATCCAGTTTGTTAGGATCTTAGAGCTACTGGCTTCCAAGAAATCGTTAAAAATGTCTGGATTGCTGCTTCTATGCTTTTACATTTTGCTAGAAACTAACTAGGGCATTGCCCACTGTTGTATAACAACTTGTATCCTCACGTGGGTAAGGATGTTGAAGAACGTACCCATGAATATTGTTCCCCCATGTTATCTGTATAATAATTAATGAGCCTCAAAACAAAAGTACATTGAGCAATGTATAACCCATACATTAAGCCACTTGGTGCTTGTACTATGTATAGGACACTATTATTATATTAAAACTAGTAATAATGGGAGATGATTAAAATAATTTAAGTAGATAATGAATGTTCTCTTAAACTTCTAGAAACTTTTAGTAATATAATTTAATTGGGATAGTATTATACTTTTGAAACTTTGGTAATATAATCTACCTAGAGTAAACTATCTTAATATAATTAATGAGAATAGAATTTCATTTAGAATAAACTATCTTATAATTAATGAGTTATATGGAAAAAATACATTGTACGACTTGTAACATTACGCTGAGCCACTTGGCACAAGCACAACATGTAGGACAGAATGTTTATTGTTATTGTATATGATATGCCTTCTATCTTTTGTGCATCTTCAAATTATGGGATCTCTTCCATGCTGGTATAATGTGTTTCTTTGCAATGCAATATGGGTTTTGTCTATAACTATTTCTTTAAATTTTGAACTTCAAATATATTGGATCCTGCTTCAATTTTGAAAGTTAATAGATATTCTCTTATTCTCATATTCATTAGAATTATTCCATCTCCTGAATCTCACTTGGCATTTGTAGACCAAAGAACATAAGCTTGTACACCCACCCAAGCTGCCAAAAACCCACAAAACTGAGTCGCAGAAAGCATACAAAATATTATTGGCATTTTCAGGCTTGAAGCAGGCTTTGACTACCAACCCTGGATATAATCGCCGAGTTGCAGAGTGTCAAGAGGCTGCAAGAATTATTCTCAAGTAAGATCCACTTTCTTCCTTTTTCAGAACCTACTTTCTGATATCTTTAGGATTATTTATATGATTTAGATCTGCTTCATATGCATGTATTTCTTACAGTTATAACACCTTCATGAATTATCAAGCTCAAAACAACTTGGTGTGAGAAACTGGATTTCATGACAGCCACACCCGATTGGTTTAATTTGAATGAACTTTGTTACCAGAGTGATTTCAGAAAATTGTACTTGAGTTTAAAATTAATTAACCCTAATACACATGTATTATTTTTAGTTTATAAATAAATTAAAATATTACCAAAATACCCTCACTACTATTACAATATTACTCATAAGTCATAACTATATGTGAAGAGGATTTTAGAGGAAACTTTTATAAAATGGAGCAGGCAATGGTAATGAGTGGTTTAGGAAGTAGAATTAACTGTAATCTCAGCAGCTGAAATGTAGAAATAACACAAAGGTAAAGCAAAAAGATCATGATAAATGCTGTTAAGTGCTTGGAACACAAAGGAGATAAGGTTTCCCATGTTATACAATTGTTATACTACTCTTCCCCAAGTTAATTCTCATGCTTGAAACTGCTTCAAATTAAACAAAACAAAACACTATGTGGACTGAACAACTGTTCTGCATAAGCTTTGCTGAAAATTATGTATCATCTCAAATAATAAAGGAGACATCAAAGTTTTAGTTCCCTCAAAACCACTAGCTAAGAAGCCAGAAAGCATGCATTCCTCTTCCACGTAAACAGTTACCTTACATTCTTACTAAAAACCTTCATTACCAAAATAAATGATAATAATAATAATAATAAATAAATAAAGGACAAATAGGATCCTCCCACCAAATAACTAGATCTGTTGAAGAAACCTATCAGGCTTCCACAGTTCCTTTTAGGACCCCATGCTCTAATACCATGATTAATTACCACGTGTACCAAAAAACTATAGGGAAGGGTAAATTTAATCATTTAACCATTATCCTAGCAAACATGACCACAAGCCTTCTTGAGGCCTTACCTGCAAATTAACCTTGGGTACCAACTTTGAGTAGGAACAGATTTCCTCAGGGTTTGGTGAGGGAACTCCAGCCAAAACCTTATCTAATTAGAAAATAAGACATCCCAAGTCCAACCTGAACCAGTTTTGGGTTTAATATTATTTCTGAAACCAGCAAAACTCAAATCAGATTTAAATGTGCCTTCCAAAACCTGCCTCAATGCTAACTATATAACACCCCCAAAATTATTTCATTATGTGTGAGATGTTTTAACTGATTATACTATGTCATTTATATTGAAATTAAATACATAAAGAAAATCATGTTTACTGTAAAATCATATTTAATATTATTTTCTTCTTTCCACAGTGCTTCTGGAAACAACAAAATGGAGCCTATCCTATCAAATGGCAAGTATTTCACTTTGTTGAATTGACAAGCTTCTCAAGTTTGAATTTCAAATTTCTTGCCCTGTTGTAGAATGATTTTGATTTTTTTTCCTTTTTTCTGAATGTAAACAGTTCAACCAGAAGATTATGAAGCTCACAAGGTAAACAAAAATGACAGAAGTTTTTGCATTAATTAATTCATTGCAGCTTTGGGTTTTATATGTATATAAAATGTGTGTGCATATATAGCTATTGATAAAATTAATTTAGCATTTTGACAGACATATAATGCATATGTAGATAATAAGCATTTAATGTGGACATTAGACCTAAAACAAGTTATTAAGGCTCTTTTAAAGTATGCTCAACATCCACATATATTACCCTTGTCCAACTGTTGAATGCAGAAAGGTTCTCTTTTGTTGAAAATGTGTGTTTGAGGTCAAATATTTCTAATATGTTACTCCTGATTGGTCCAGTATGAGACAATCCCCAGCATTTGAAATATCAATTTGTGAACTTTTAAAACCAATATTTCATTAATTTATTTTTTACATGAACTTTGCAAATTGACCTCGTTTAGTTTAGTATTATTTTGGTTTGGTTATCTTTGGTGATGTCTTCCTAATGTTCTCTCATTGACCCTTATTTTATCATCATGTCTGGTTTACGTTACTTTAGCATGGCTTTGTTACAATTAGTTTGTCATTTGTTTCTAATCTCTCCTGCTCTCATACCCTGCAGAGCCAATTAGAACCCTATCTAGCTAAAAGAGCAGAGCATTATTTTTCAGAGAATAAGCGGGTTATCAAAGGTTTAACCCCATTAACGTCATTCAATAATTTTTTAAGCAAATGTATTCTTATCCTGTTATAATTTTGAATTTTTGTGTGTTACAAATAATAATTGGTTGAAAGCATGATTATTTCAGGAGCTGAAGCTTGGGCTTCAGGCAAGTTGGAAGATTTTGGAAAGCTTGTTTCAGCGTCGGGTTTAAGTTCTATCAGTAAATATGAATCTGGTATAAACTTATCTCCAGTGTTCATAGCTGCTAGCTTTTGTTCATCATTCTGCCCCTGTTGTGAAAAAACTAAAGAAAAGCACATTTTTTAATGATAAAAGTTTGTTTTAAGTTTTTTTTTTTTTTTTTTTTAAAAGTGAAAATAATCAGAATTACATTTAATTTTCTTTATAAAACATTTCTTTTAGAAGTAGTGTCAGTCTTGCTGTTAATGGCTAGATCTGTTTCCCACTTCTGAAAGCAGAACCAACTGTACCACTTCTCTCCTGGAATGGGTGATAACCAGTTTGTGAGTTCAGGGGCCACATGGTTACTAACCTTTAGCAATTACGTTTTACTTAGTCCAATTAATTCTATGTGAAGTAACTGAAATCTTCCTTTATATATCAATATATTATTATGAAGTTATGTTTATTTGCAGTATTTCCATGTTTTTTATATGGTCATTTCCATTCTTGAGGTTCCACTTGCACACCAAGTTAGTAAACATGAATAGAAGGTTGAATGGTCCCATTTACAGTTTTGGATCTTGAACTGATTTAAGAGTATTGGTTTTCTCATTCTTTGCTTTTAGCATGAACGTTGAGTAGGGTGGCTCTGGGCATAAAATTTTGGTGCTTTTTTTTAATTTAAAATTTATTATTTATTTTAAATTCTCTTCTGAAATGAAGTATAGGATCAACTTTAAATTTTCCACTTCTGATGCTAACCAAATTACAGCATGAGAACCCTCCTAAATTCCTGTTAAAATTCTCCTGTATATGTAGACAATTGACATTAGAAATAAATGATGCTTCTGAGTGTATGAATGTATATACTATATAACTTTTTCACCATATCAAAGAAATAAATTGTGTTTGTATTATATTCTGCAATAAGGCTTTTTCCCTTACCAACTCAAATATGTTGGTCGCAACTTTTGCCAAGAGGTACAGGAATAATAACACTGCAACACTCGGGAATTTTTTTGTTCTTGCTTTTCTTTATATATTTCACCTTATTTTTCAAAGTTTTCATGACTTTATCTTGATTTAGTTCAATTTTTAGATGTTATCTCAATGTTGAAATTCAATCAAGTTTCAATACTTTCACAATTCAATTACTAATTTGGAGATTTTAGTTTGAAACGATGGAATTGACTAGGACTAGAAATTTTCCATATTGAGGTTTGTAGCTTGGCCGTGTGGGTACTTATTAATACTGTTTTGGCCCTTGAAATGCTCTGAAGCATCAAAGTAATTGGTGACCAACCAAACTGTCATGATTGTTGTAGGTTGTGAACCACTAATTCAACTGTACGAAATCCTTTTGAGGGCTCCCGGCGTGTTTGGGACACGGTTTAGTGGGGCTGGATTTAGAGGCTGCTGTCTTGCATTTGTAGATGCTGATCGTGCCGATGAAGCTGCTTCATTTGTCAGGGAGGAATATCGCAAGGTTCAACCAAAGTTGGCTAGCCAAATAAACGACAAAGAGGTAATGATATGTGAAGCAGGAGATTGTGCACGTGTGATCTGAAATACATATTCATTAACCACTAGTTCTTCTATTCTTTTTTTAAGTTTGAATAAGTGCATTGATGCCATTTGTTGTAATTTTTTTTTTAGCTGGGAATGCCATATGTTGTATTTTTTTAGCTGGGAATGCCATTTGTTGTATTTTTTAGCGGGGAATGCCATTTGTTGTATTGAATAATTGAATATCCAATTTTTTCATATATAAAATAAAATAAGAAGACATCTTGTGTTGTTTGAAATAGCTTGGTGTTTGGATTGAGGAATCCATTATACTTATCGCCATCCAACATTTTGGGAATCACACATGAGAATCTGAATACCTGGAAATGTAATGATTGGTTTGATAAGATTATTTGAAAATATGTTATTCTTGTCCTTCACTTATAAACTCAAAACATTTTAATTTCTCTTGGAAGGACCATGATATTGTCTCAAAAAGCTTATATAAAATAGGATACAAAGATAACCAGGACCAAATCCGTTAGTGGCTAGACCTAGCCATGGCCGCAAGCGAGTGGACAGAGATGTTTTGAGGCATGGCGGTTCACAATTGAGTGCAACTTCTTTGAGATCATGCAGCTATGCTTGTGGAAATTACATAGACATCAAGAGTACTGGTGAGAAGGAAAAAGCATTTTCAGTCTGGGGAATTTTGGACAAAAATGGAGGGGTGTGAAAGACGTATTTGGCGATGCATGGACAACGGAAGTTGAGGGTAATAGGATGTTAAAGACTGCGAAGAAATCAAATCATGGAATCAGAATACAGTGCGGAATCTACAAAAACAAATTGCCAAGAGCCCAAGACCAAGGACATAATGGAAAGATTAGATTTTGATAGAAGGTTGTTATCATTGGTAATGGAATCTGTATCTTCAGCATCTGACTCAGTTTTGCTAAATGGAGAACCAAAAGGCTACTTACACCCAACTCGTGTGGCCTAAGGTAAGGACTGAGAAGGCCCAATTTGCCCATACTTATTATTGTGGGTAGTAATAACTAGTATACACTAATAATTACTCTATTCTTATTATGTGCACAAGGACTAACAGTTTTATTGAGACAAGCAAAGAACTAGGGAAGAATGCATGGTATATCCATTAGCAAAGGTGGCCCACATATCTCATACCTCTTTTTTGCAATGAATGGTGATAGTTACACACTGTGTATACGGGGTACAATTGAAATTGTGTCGTGCTGTCAACACAATTTCAACTGGAGGTTGTAAGAATGTGTATAACTCGATATGTACAATAATAATTAGCGTTTTGCAATTTGGCTTGGCAATCCAACATTACAACTCATATTACATATGAGGATGCTTTAGGACAAAAAATTAATGGGAAATGTCTTGTGCACCTCCCTTAATGCACACATAGTACACAAACTTTCCTAAAACAAAGGAAATCATAATTTCAAGTAGTTCGAAATCATGACTTTTCCTTTGTTTTTGGGGTGTGTACTATGTATGCAAGTTTGAGTAATAGACACTCTCCAAAATTAATTGAGAAACAATATCACTATTCTTCAGCAAGGACACAACAGTTTCAGTACTATTGGAGATTAAGGCACACTTGGTGTTAGGACTCTGATTGGGGTGCATTGCTATATGGTGCAGCTGTGGCTAGGTAGTGCAATGAAGGGTGCTTGTGTGGTGTAGGGAAGTGTGTTGTTGTAGTGGGTAGGGCAGTGGAAGGCTTGTACATACAGAGAAGCAAGGGAGGCTTGTACATAGTTAGTTACAAGTAGTTGGTTAATTGTTGATGCATTAAGAGTTGTACTTAGTTAGTTAGTTAGTTAGTTAAGACTGAGATGTGTTGTACCTTGTTAGTTAGTAAGTAGGATATAAGTTTCACTTCAGATTGTAATATGGATTCCGTTGATGAATAATACAATTGAATAGCAATTCTTGAAATGCTACTGGAGGTTGATTCCCTCTTAGAATCCATGGAGGCCTAGTTCCCTTGAAGAACTACAAGATTGAGAGTAATAGAATTTAATTCAATTGAGTCTTATCAATTTGGTATCAGAGCTGGTTCAATCACGGTGCAAGAAACTAGATACTCCCTTTGAGTGAGACTGTTTCATTGGTTCAGCAGAGATTGGATGATCATAGCCTCTGCCATGGAGATGATTTCACGAAGGTTGGAAGCAATGGACAACAACTTCAAAGGCTTGCAAGCTATGTTTGAAGAGAGACTTCCAGCAGTGTAGCAATGAGATGGTCCACAAGAAGGTCCTGCTCCTCAACCAGAAAACCATCCTGAAGTAGAGGTGCTGCCACGACATCCTCATCCAAGACCTTAGGTAGGTGCTCTAATTCCTAAGCGTAGTAGGTTGGAGTTCCCTAGGTTTAGTGGAGGTGATCCTTTTGCTTGGATTATTAGAAATGTCCAATTCTTTAGATATTATGAAATTCTTGAGGAAGAGAGGATTTTGAATGCTTCTTATCATCTTGATGATGAGACATTGATTTGGTTTCAAGATTGTGAAAGATCATTGGATTCTTAGGAAACATTTGTTAGGGCCATTCAAGTTAGGTTTGGACCTTCATCATATGATGATCCTACGGAAACCTTGACTAAGTTGAAGCAAACTACCACTGTGGCTGCTTATAAGAGTCAATTTGAGATGTTAAGTAATAGAATCAGAAACTTACCTTAATCTCATAAGTTTAGTTGCTTCCTAAGTGGGTTGAGGGATGAAATAAGGTTGGCTGTGAGGATGCAAAATCCAAGAACATTGAGTGCTGCTTTTGGGTTAGCCAAGATTCAGGAGAAGTATTTGTTCACTTGCAAGAAGGTCTATAGGCCATTTCATGAGTCTAGCAAGATTAATTGGCAAGAATCACTAATGACCATGCATGACAATAAAGCTGAATCTTCAACCAAAGTGCCTATACAAAAGATTACATCAACTCAGATGGAACAGAGAAGGAAGAAGGGCCTTTGTTATTATTGTGATGAGAAATGGCAGCCTAAACACAAGTTCAAGGAATCAAGGGTCTCAAACTATTCATGATTGATGAAGTACAAGAAGTTAATCAAGTGGAAGTTGTGGAAGTGGATGTTATTACAGATTTTCAGTTGGATCAACCTGATATTACCTTGTATGCATTGTTGGGCAATCCTTCTCCAGGAAATATGAGGGTATTGGGTCAGATTAGAAGGCATTGGGTGGTGATTCTTTTTGGATGCTAGTTGCTCTCACAATTTCCTTGATGTTGTGTTGGTCAAGACTTTGCAGTTAGTTGTGGATACTACTAAAATCTTAGAGGTTAAAGTGGCTAACGGTGACCTGATTAGAACCAAGGGAAAATGTAGGGACCTACTGCGCAAAATGCAAGGCAATGAGTACCATTTACATGTGTTAATTCTAGGGGGATGTGATGTGGTGTTAGGAACTCAATAGCTTTGTACACTTGGCCTTATCAGCTGGGATTTTAAGTAGGTGGTGATGAGGTTCATGTACCAGGATAAACAAATATGGTTGTAGGGTATTAAGCCCATTGGTTCCTTGATTCAAGCTGCGAATGAATTCCTTAAACAGCCAATCACTAAAGGATTGTTATTGCAGATTATGTCCACTGAAGTTGCTGACAGGTCCAAGGCTTCAAAAGTTCCCTCAGAAGTGTTGTCCGTGCTTGAAGAGCATGTTGTTGTCTTTGAGGAACTAAAGGGTTTATCTCCATGTAGAGGGCATGAAATCCAGATTATCC
This sequence comes from Quercus robur, assembly GCF_932294415.1. Lineage (NCBI taxonomy): Eukaryota > Viridiplantae > Streptophyta > Magnoliopsida > Fagales > Fagaceae > Quercus > Quercus robur. The sequence continues at coordinate 10,902,325 of NC_065544.1, read as the reverse complement.
TCAATCTAGGTACCCAACCAACCTTTCAAAGACCCTACAGGTATCTAAACTATTAGAGAACTGAAATTGAAAACATTGTTACGGATTTACTTAAGTCTGGTTCAATTAAGAATAGCCAAAGTCCTTTTGTTTCACCTATGCTATTAGTTAGGAAGGCAGATGGTAGTTGGAGGATGTGTGTGGATTATAGGATTCTTAACAATGACATTGTTAATGATAAGTTTCCTAATCCTGTGGTGGATGAGCTCCTTGATGGATTGAGTGCTGCTTAGGTGTTCTCCAAGCTGGATTTGAGGCCTGGTTATCACCAGATTAGAATGAAGGAGGAAGATCTTGAGAAAACAACTTTTAGAACTCATGAGGGCCATTATGAGTTCTTGGTAATGCCCTTGGGTTAACTAATGCCCCTTCTATATTTCAGTCTCTCATGAATGATGTGTTCAAGCCTTTCCTTTAGGAAGTTTGTACTTGTATTTTTTTGATGATATTCTTGTATATAGTAAGATATGCCCACTCATATTTTGCATCTCAAATCCGTCTTACAAGTTCTGTTTGATCACAAATTGTTTGCCAAGAGAAGCAAATGCACATTTGCTTGCTATAAGGTAGAGTATATGGGGCACATCATATCTGGCCATGGTGTGAGGACTGATCCTAAAAAGACTCAAGCTATGCTGGATTGGCCTATTCCCAAAATAGTGAAAGCCTCAAGGGGATTCTTAGGTTTAACAAGTTACTACAGGAAGTTCATAAGAGGATATGTTCCCATTGCTACCCTATTGACTGGTTTTCTCAAGAAGGATGCCTTTGAATGGACTGATCAAGCTGACCAAGCATTTTAGAACCTTAAGCAGGGTGTTTCTCATCCACCTATCCTTGCCTTACCTAATTTTTCCAGTCCTTTGTGGTAGAGTGTGATGCCCTTAGGTTTGAGATTAGAGTTGTATTGATGTAGTAGGGGAGGCCTATTGCTTTCCACAGTCAAGCCCTGAAAGGTAAGAGTGTTCATTTATCCACTTATGAGAAGGAACTATTGGCCCTTGTTACTGCTATGAGGAAGTGGAGACCTTATTTGTTTGGGAAGCCCTTTGTGATCAAGACTGATCATCAGAGTTTAAAGTACTTGTTAGAGCAGAGAATTAGCACTCTTATGCAGCAAAGGTGGATAACTAAACTTCTTGGATACTATTTTATTATTGATTAAAAGAAAGGAAAGGAAAATGTGGTAGCTGATGCCTTATCTAGACAAGCTAAGAGAGGTCAATTTGATTCAGTTGGTGCTGTGCTCAATAGGGTGGAGTTAGTTGATTTTGATGCATCTTTAGTTTCTAAAAGGGTTCATTGTGATCATTCTGACTTTAGTTTGTTTTGCTTGGACATTTGTTGTGGCTTATTCCTCATTTCTTTTCCCTATCCTACTTGGCTTGAGGAATTGAAATCAAGTTATTCAACTGATGCTGATGTGCAAGCCATCCTACAAACACTCCATATAATCCTAATGCTACTGGCAAGTTCAATCTGTAGAATGGACTTTTGTTATACAAAGGTAGGATTTACTTGGGCTCTAATTGTGGTCTAAAACCTAAGGTGATGAGTTTGGTGCATGACAGTCCATTAGGTGGACATTCTGGTTACTTGAAGACTTTTCACAAGGCTAAAAGGGATTGGTTTTGGAAGGGAACGAAGAAGGATTTAAAGAATCATATTAAAGATTGTGAGCTGTGTCAAAGGATCAAACATGAAACTAGTAAACTAGGTGGTTTGTTGCAACCCTTGGAGATTCCTTATACTCCTTGGTTTGCCATAAGCATGGATTTTGTGGAAGGCTTACCTAAGTCTTTGAAGCATGATGTGGTGATGGTGGTAGTGGATAGACTCACTAAGTATATTCATTTCATTCCACTGTCCCACCCTTACACTGCAGTCAAGGTGGCTACCTTGTTCTTGATTCACATTTTCAAGCTACATGGGCTGCCCACTTCTATAGTGAGTGATAGGGACCTTGTGTTCACTTCCAGATTTTGGGAGGAGCTGTTTAGATTGTAAGGAGTGGACTTAGCTATGTCTTCAGCCTATTTTCTTCATTCCCTTCCAAAACCAATCCCTTTTAGCCCTGTGAAAAGTCTTCAAGTAACCAGAATGTGCACCTAATGGATTGTCATGCACCAAACTCATCACTTTAGGTTTTAGACCACAATTAGATCCTAAGCAAATCCTACCTTTGTATAACAAGAGTCCATTCTGCAGGCTAAACTTGCTAGCAGCAATGGGATTAGTATGGAGTGTTTGTAGGATGGCTTGCACCTCAGCATTAGTTGAATAAATTGATTTGAATAACAATTCTTGAAATACTATTGGAGGTTGATTCCCTCGAAGAATCCATGGAGGCCTATTTCCCTCAAAGAACTTCAAGATTAAGAGTAACAAAATTTAATTCAATTGAGTCCTATCACCTGGGAGTACCCGAAATACAACATTATAAGAAATACTTGGGATTGCCTACACTAGTGGGGAGATCAAAATAAAAAGTGTTTGAAAATTTGAAAGATAGTATTAGTGTGTGAAGGAAAATGCAAGGTTGGAAAGAACAGTAGCTCTTACAAGTAGGCTGCGAAATTTTGATTAAGGTACAGTACAAGCTAGACTTATCTACATAATGAATTGTGTCAAAATTCCAGTGTCGTGTAAGGAACTATCAAGCATGGCTAGCAAGTTTTGGTGGTTAGGGAGGGAAAATACTTTGGAGTTTGGACTTAAAGACCAATGTAGCATGGGTTTTAGAGCCCTCAAACAATCAGACTCTTCAAATTGGTCCTCCTTGCCAAACAAAAGTGGTGGTTGATTCACAATACAGAATCCTTGTTGTATCGGGTATTGAAGTCCAGATACTTCCCCAAGAGTTCATTCATAAATGCAAAACATGAGTTGTGCACTATCATGTTCAGGCTACATCATGGACTAAAAAGGTTATGATAAATAGCAGTTGTAACTTGTGAGTTGTGCCTATAGGCTATATGTTGATGAAATAGATATTCATGCTCATGCCCTTTGCTCTTGTTAAGCATGCAAAGGAGGTGTGTAAGATTTGTAAGAATTAATTTGCTACCGCATGGTGAATATGGGAAAAAAAACAAGATCAGAACAAATAGTGTGAAACACAATAAATCAACCCTCTCAATAGCAGCATAAACACTATTAGAGGAGTTCCAATAGGCATAGACATATATGGTTTCATCCCCACTAGAAGTTCCCCTAGATTACCTGATACACAGTTCTCCCTAGGGCTAAATCCAAAGAACCCTGCCTTAGAGAGGTTTCAAGTCATAATAATAAAAATAAAAAAAATAAAAAAAAAAAGCACAAGAGAAGGCATCACTAGTTTCTCCCGAGGGCATGGTATGGCTTTGTTCTTGGTGTTGTTTAATAGATGTCGAGTGCCACTTTTCCCGATCTGAGAATCTCCATCCGCTCTAAGTGGGCGAGCTAGAATCCTTATGTCAGGTTGGTTGTTCAAAAGACTTTCTCTTTACCCTTTGCATCTTCATCTTTTTGAAAGCCCAGGCCTGCTCTTCTGGATCTTCATTAGTCCTATTTTAGGTGCAAAGCCTCTTCAATAAAGGCCTCTTTCTCTCTTTCTTTTATTTATTTCATTTCTCGCCCATTTTTCATTTTGTTGATTGAAAGAGGATAAGCACTATCCATTGAGTAAAGGGGGGGTTTGCTACAGTGATTCGGGTGGTTGGTGGCCCCTTTCGAGAGTTGCGGGTCCTTGCCACTGCATGAGTGGTAGCTCACGCTCAAAACTTCTCCGACACGAGTCCTAGTCATTGCGTTGAGGTCCGTGAGGATGATAAACGCATTAACCCCCTGGCATGAAGAGGCCACAATGCAAATGTGATGATTATACACAAGAGAAATAATACAGTGTAAATTAATAACTTCCTGTAAATATAATGAGTTTAGGCCCATTGGGCTTGTAGTCTAACACAACAAAAAAGAGAAGTATAACCAAGTTCTCTTCTTCTTCTTCCATTTTTTTTTTCCAAGTTCTTTTTAGGGTAAAACCATTACTAAGCTTTCACAATCTCTTATCTCTCATGAAATTCACCAAAGCTATTTGAGGAAAGTTTGTCCTAAATCTAACAAATTCTAGAATATGTATTGGGGAATAGCCTACATGATTTTTTTTTTTTAAATTTTTTTTATAACTATTAAGGTAGTATGTTGTGATTGGTGCTAATAAAAATAGTGTTAATAGTAGATCTATAGAAAATGATATTACTTATTCTATTACAATTTACCATATAAAAAATTATGAAAAATTTTGTATCCCGATTCTTACTTGTGTCATATTAGACTTGGAAAAATTGGACCCAGACCTAATAACCTGCCTGAATTTGAACAAAAAAAATAGGGTATGGCTCATCAAGCCTTTATTATAAATTTTTAGACTTAATTTTTTATTGACTTATTGTGGATAAAACCACTTAATGACATTACTCATCAACTTGATAAGCAATTCTCAAAAATAAATAATTTCATTGTTGAATATATAACTAACAATGCGTAGTTTTTCTGTAAGTTTATTGTAGATTTTATTCTTATTATTTATCTTTTTCTTTAACTAACATGTTGTGTTCTACTCTTAAAGTTGTATATATTAAATGAATTTGGATTAATTTTTTTCTTTTAACTTTTTTACTTATTTGTTTATGTACAATTTTTTAAAAGACAATATTTTTAAGCAAAAACTATAATTTTGCCAAATTTTAACAAATATATAAATAATATTACAACGAAAATTCAATTCCAAAGCACACTTAGTTTATACATGAAAGCTCAAATTAGTGTGAAACACTAATACTTGTTTAGACCCCCAAATTTAAAATTACAGCCTAATTGCTTTTACTCTAACTTATCTAAGTGCGGAACAAGAGTAAATGAAGCGTAGTAAACCAGAACTATTCTAGTGCATAAACATGAACAATAAACAATAAATGCAAAGCACAAAGAGTAAGAGAAGAGAGATGTAAATACAAGATAATACTAAGATGTGTTATCGAAAAGGAAACTGAAAAACTCAGCGAAAAACCTCTCCACGACCCTCCAAGTTAAAATCGATCCACTAGTGTATAAGTTAGAGTACACGAATAATAAAAAACCCTCAAAGCCTAGTCTACCCAATGTATTTGAGCCCTCTAAGCTCCTGCTACCAACGGACTTCTTGGAGTTTTGTCTTCACTAGCTTTCCGAATCCCGCAATACCGTCTGATTACATCTACCAAGCCTCACCGACTTCTTTTGGCAAATCCCTAAAACTTCCCGAGCTCCAAAACACTCACCATACTCTGAATAGGTGTGGATTGTGTTTGGGTATAAATCTCCTCTCAAAGTATGACAATGGGAGAGGGAAGGAGAAGAGACTACAATGATTTCTTACTAAAGGATGAGTAAATCTTTCTCTAAAAGATGGGTGTGTTGTGTTGTAGAAACCTATCCAGGGTTTTCTCTCTGAATGGCTTCTTTTACTTTTGTAGTAATGAGGGTATATATAGTATGGGTAAATGGTAAGAAAATCACACTTAAAATCTTCCAAGCAGAGAGTTTCGCAGGTACCTCATGAGATGTCTTGTCTTGCGAAGTACTCACGATATACAGCCTAACACTTGACTCTTTAGCTTCTAGCATGTGCTTCTCACGTGGCTTTTTCGCGGGTTACTCTTCTCGCGAGCTAGTCGCGAACTGCACTAATTCTTCTTTGACGCTTGATTCTTCACCAACTTAATAATAAACCCAATACAATAAAATTCCATAAAATACAAGGAACAAAAATAATGCAATTACAACAATTTTTGTCATGAAATAAAGCCAACATAAAACATAGCTGTAAATCACAACTTTACAATACACGTTTTTTTTTTTTTGAATTAATTATTAGTCTAGTAGACAATGGAATTAATTATTGGATTATAAACCTAAGGATTTTTTAATATCTTATTCAACTTTTGTCTTAAAGTTTTTTTCCCCTTTATTTTTACTGAAAGAAAAATATGTTAAAATTTTCTTTTTCTGGTATGTGAAAAAAATACAAGTCATTCCAAGTCAATTTGCCAGGTCTACATTATATTTTATCTTTCGAAGAGATTTGAAAGCGCTTTTGGATCCCAATAGGGCACATAGGGTGGACAAAAATAAAAGTAGCTATTGACTATTAGTGCTCAATAAAATAATTTTTTTAAAGAAAATTGTGAAATGGATTATTGGGCAATTATAAAAGAGATGTGAATAGTTTTTCCAATCACCCAAAAAGCCAAATGTCAAATCTATTAAGGAGATTTGAAGAGCTTTTCAATCCTCAGAAAGTCTGTGTGATTCCAAACAACAGTTTTTAGTGTTTAAACACTAAAAATTATGGTTTTAAAAAAATACATTTGATAAATGTGTTTTTTTAGAAGTGTTTAAGTTATGTTGCTCATTTTAAGAAGTTTAAACATTGAATTTAGAAAACTCTTCTTATCAATTTTCAATTTTCAAACGGTTGCTCAATAACACTTTTGTAAATACATTGAAAATCATGGGGCTCACTTGATTAGATAACACATAAAACTTCCTTCTTCGATTCCAACCAGGAGGTCCACTTGTCAGTTATTTTTTTTTTAAAAAAAACACACACATACATACCAAACACACAATAATGTTTTTTCACACACTGAAACATGTTATTTGAAACATGGTATTAAACACATTTTTTGATTTATGAATACTGTAAATACATGTTTTCATAACGCTTTTTAAATAACAATTTTCACATCATTTTAAACAACAATACTAGACATCTTCAACCAAACGGGCCTGATGTCAAAAGTTATGTGCACAATAGAAGGAGATAAAGTGTTGATGTGGCAGATTAAAAAAGTGATGGTAACATGTAAAACTTGCCAACTCAATTGTTATAAAAAATTTCACATAAAAAAAATTGTTGTAAAAAAAATTGAGAAATTCTATAAAAAAAAATCTTTATATAGTAAATTAAGTTTGTCGTAAAATCTTGATGCTTTCTAAGATTAGCACTTGGCCGATCTTATGCCAGTGATATCGAATACGGATAATGATTCAAAAACTATTACAAAGGATATGGACAATAATTTAAAAACTATTACAAATTCTTGTGTAAAGTTAAATGAATAAAGATCATGGTTTCTACTTTCTAGAGTAGGAGTGTGTCATTGTAATCACTGTTGGGGTGGTTGGTTTAATGATCATGGGCTCACTCTTAAGGGTTTGGAAGGTGGTCCCAAATTTGAATCTTGTAATGGAAAGTGCCTGGAAAATAACTTTATGCTCTCGGCTCATACTTACTAACATCCTTGATGGGGCTGGGTGTTCAACTATGGCTCATCTGAATCCCCTGCTCCCGTAGGCCTGAGCCCAGCAAGTAAAGTATTACTATGGTCTTGCTCAAATAGAAGATATCGTTGGCCCCTCTCTACCCATTTTTTTCTCAGCGATCAAAAATTAATAAAAAAGAGAGAGAGAAGGTATCACTGTCATAGTGTCACTCATCACATATCCCAATAGACTTATCCTCAATAAATATATATATATATATATATATACATATCCCTATAGACTTAATAGTGATCGTTAGTTTTAGAATCCTGAATTGGAATCAATCTTCTTGTCATGATTTTATCACTAATAAAATGTTGATATATCATATATGAATAGGAGGAACATAGAATTATTTGGGCGAAAAAAAAGAAAAAGAAAAAGAAAAAAAAAGAGAGAAACGGTTGGACCATTCTCTACCGATCAGTTAAATTGTTGCTCCAACATATTCTTCATTAAATGAAGGCTTAAATGGTCTAATGGGATTGACTGGTTTTGGGTTTATAGGAATTGTAATTACTTGACCAAAGAAAAGAATAGGGGACACTGAGATAAAATTGTAGTGAACATAGTGAGGTGAACACATGTAACACATCCCTCAATCATAAAACCATTTGCCCTTTTTTTTTTCAAGTACGAAGCAAAGTTTATATCTAACATATGTGTACTTGTGTGTGTATATATATATTGGGTGCATGCATTGGGCGCTAGCTCAATATGTGTGTCTATGGATATATGTTCGCAAGTGTATGTAGACATATGCATGTTAGGTATAAATTTTGTCCCCTCCCCATGAATACATATGTATGTTATATATATCAGTCTCATACTCTCATCACAAGTGTTATAGCGCATGCTTTGAGGTTTTTCTTTTTCGTTTTAATGTCAAAACCTTTCCTTCATTCCAATGATACATTGATACCTAGCATTGAACTGAAAATTAAAATAGCATTGAAATTATTAATTTGTATGGGTGAGTGGTGCTATGTATAATCACACTCCTAGTAATATTAGTGATTGGAAAATGCATAAATATTGTGGGACAAATGCATATACCTTAATTGGGTTGAAATGAAAGTTTTGACATTAAACCAAAAAAAGAAAAGTCTCTAAGCACGTGTGATGAGACTCGTATTTCATAATTTTCATCCGTTTGCTGCATTGCTTCTAATTTGATTGCTAGTTGGTTGATTTTTGAGAAATCTGTATAATTAGGATTAGAATTTTTAGAATACTAGTCAAAGGAAATGCCTCTTGAACTAATGACACCTGATACTATGCACGTGCCCAAACCTCTCTTTTTGTTGGGCAATTATTTTCAGTGACTTTTAATTAGTCACAATCAAAACTTATGTTTTTTTTCAAATAATATAAGTACAATATACAACAAACTCATGAATTAAACAATATTTTGGATGATGAATATGTATTCTGAAAGATACATCCAACTAAATTATTATACCAAATTTAGTATAGAGACCTTTTGAAAAGAAATTGAGGGTTAGATGTATTTCGTTACCTATTTCAATAATTCTAACAAAATTTGCCATTAACCTGTTTTGAAAGTATGAAGATAGAATAAATTTGTGTTTGAAATATCTAGAGAGACTAAACATAGACATTGTGATCACAAAACCAAATAAGCATATGCTTGGCAAGAATTATTAACTTCCACACCCTCCCCCACCCCCTCCTTTTTCTTTTTCTTTTTTCTAAATATATCCCTACACTGCTCCCATTTTACCGACATCATCTATCTGCAATCACAACTCACTTTGGGCATTGCTAATTTTCGCCAAGAAATACTAAACTATTAGTTGAGCTAGCACAGATGTAAAGTACTCGTAGAGGAGGATAGAAGAGAAACCAAAGAAATATACACATTCACTATAACTTTAATGCAACACGCACGTACACACACACATATATATATATATATATATATATATATAAATTTTTTTTATAGACACGCGACAAAATATATTCTAGAATTTACTGCTAATAATGCTAAGTAATATTTTAATGCAACAAACCCACAAAAAGATATCATATTCATAATATTATGTTTGTCCATTAGAATGTTTTACATAATTAATCCTTTTTCTTCTTCAGACGTCTAAATGCCATTTAAACATTGAAAGATATCTATTAGTTAGACACAAAGTAAGACTTATATAAATTTTTGTTATTTTGATTAATATAGACCTATAATATATTCAAATTTTAAATTTAAATTATACTATGAACATTTTATGTACCAAAAAATTTAGAGTTTAACTTAAAAATAATATCAAACTCTGAAATTTATTATGCTTTCTCTATATTTTATTGCTTATACTCAAATTTTTATGCAGGAAAATTTATTATATAAAGAATTTGAGATCCTTTATAGTTATTTTATAAATTTTGAAAATGTATATTTTTTTTCTCTTGAACTGAAACTTTTATTTCTTTATTTTTTTCCCTACTATTATTTTCTTTTTAAAAAATTTGAACCTTTTAAGAAAGTTTTTTTTTTTTTTTTGATGGGAATGGGGAGGAGAGAAGAAGATTGACATATAAAATTAATTATATAAACAAGAAAACATTAAACATCTTTTGGGAAATAAAAAATAAATTATTCTATGTTAGGACCAAGGGCAATTGCATATCTCATCTCGTGGTTCCACCTATGAGTCATGATGTAAAAAAGAGTAGTAAACAAGCTAAGCCAATTATTAAAAATTCAAGATTGTCCATTTGATTTTATTTCAAACACAATCCAAACTCAAGCTTATCAACAAACTAGATTACAAGCTCAAATTTTGTTCATTTTGGCATATATAGTACTCCACTTTCGTATATCATATATGTGTATCTTATACATGGGGATCTTTTTTTTTGATGAAATTATACACGGGAACCTTATGTGCATATGAGAGTGATATTACATATATCTATTCTATACAATACAAGTGAGAAGTGGAAGTGTCATTTGAGCCAAAGGCCATTGATATTATTACCAGGACTCTTGTGACTTAGTGGTATTGTTTGGTTTTGCCAACAAGAAGAAATATGAACTTAAATCTTCCTCTCCACTTGTCGTAAGTGGGAGTAAAACAAAAAAGTCGTTAACGTTATTTATAGGAATAGAAGAAGGCGATTTTCTCAAATTATTTTGGACAAAAGAAATGAAGATTAAATTTCCTAAAAATATTCTCCATAAAAGACTTAAAACGTAAATAAGGTTTTCTTTTTTGAGAAATTAAAATAAGGTTTTATAAATGAAGAGAGAAAAAGTGGAAAAAAAAGTTATAAGTTACAAGTAACAGACAATGAACTAACTAAAATATGTTTTATGTTGTAGTTCGTCTTTGTTTTTTCTTCTAAATGATTGATTTTAAACACGTATATACCTTTATCAAGAGCTTTATTAGCTCAGTGGGCAATAGCATTACCTACTTTATAGTAGAAATTGAGTTCAAAATCCTTGTTCTCTATTTGTATTGTAAGCAAATAAATAAAATAAAAAGGTGAAATAAGGTCTTTAACAAATTTTTTTTTTTTTTTTTTTTTTTTTTTTTTGAGGAAAGTCTTTAACAAAAAGTAAGATAGTAGGTATTGCATTGATTAATAAAAGGAGTGTATCACGTCACGTTGGACCTTGCCATGAATTTAATTAGTGTAATTCAATATTAATTATATATGACATAAGGGAGTATCACTATCACATATATTATTATATTCTTGAAATAGGGAAAAATGCTTATATATCCCTTGAACTTTGAGGTAGTGGCCAAGATACCCCTGAACTTTTAATTTGGCCAATTTACTCCAAAAACTTTATACAATTGCCAAATTAATGCATTTGTTAGTTTGGTGTTAAAAAACTAAAAGAAACTCACCTGAACATAAAATGACAAGGGAGTATGAATCAATTCAATTGAGATGGAGAGAGAAAGCTTTAGAGAGAGAGATAGACAAATTGTAGAAGGCTTCCGCTGTAAAAACAAAATTGGTACCAATACCATAAAATGCAGAAAACAGACGAACATAACACAATAAAGGCAATGAAAATCAAATCGAAACAATCGAAGAAAATACATCTCATATTTATAGATTCTATACATTAGCTTAAAACAACAAAGATGAATTGAGAATAAAACCAATACCTTGGTTAAAGGCACAAAGATTGACTCAAAAATCCCAAATGATGAAGAAGATTCTTTGGACCTAAAGAGTTCAGAAGTCAAGGAAGAAGATGACGCCGTTTTCTTATTCCCTTCCATTGTTTCTCTCAAAAACCTCTTTGTTATATATATATATATATATATATATATATATGTATGTATGTATGTATGTATGCATGTTTGTATTCTGTTAGGTTCATATTTTTATGTAATTGACATTTCTAATGACAAAACACAATTTACTTATATATTATCTGTCATTGTTTTCCACATGGTGTGCATAAGCATAACCAAGGGAGTCAATATTGTACCGGAGGCTGTACTGGTTTGGCCAGCAGTATGATATATTTAGGATACCGGTCAATACCGATGTACCGTTTCGGGTTTATCGTTAGTACAAAAATATTATAATATTAGAAAAGCTTGTGGGTGGTAATGAGATATGAGATACTGCTTGTGGGTGGTAATGGTAAACCTAAAAAATAAAAATTTAAAAAGCTACCTATTCTGCCATTGGAACTCACAAAAACTAAGGAAAAAAAGAAGAAGAGCCAACCTGTCATCACGACTTCCAAAGTTTATCAAGTTTTTCTATGTTCAACTATTATTGCTTGTATACTTCCCACTTCACATTTTCAGCTCTCAAAACACACACTCTCTATCTTTGTGTTCAAGTTAAAGCTTTTAGTTTTAGCCACTCTTTCTTTATCTATTACTCTAAGCTTTAAGCCCCATTTTGCAATGTTAACGAATCGATGGTGCCACCATTCACCTCCAGTCAGCAATATCGTCCTAGTGTTAAGTCGAAAAAATCAATGTCGTAAAGGGAAAAAGGCTGGAGAGAGCCCATTCGGTGTGAAGAGGAGAAAACCAGTAGATTAGATGGCGTTTTTGGGTCAAGTTTAGTACCGGCCGGTATCCATTAACTGGCCAGAATCCAATATTTACCCCGTTACGGCTGAAATGATCCCAGTGTGACTGGTATTTGATCCAGAACGAAATCACTACGTTTTTGTACCGGCCGACCTATCGGAACGGAAAATACCGGCGGTATTGGCCGGTACGGTACGAAATCATCTTCCTTGCACATAACATGTTTGTTAAGTGTTTTCAAGAAAGACAGGTATGAAGCCAATCAAAATAGTCAATCCTAGTTTTTGCTAAGGTTTCTCAGGACTAATTGTTTTTATATAGGCTAGTGTATTTGAATATGGTTCATTCATTGTATTCGGGTTATTATTGTATTAGGCTTACTTTTGTGGTTGAGGTTTTGTCATGGATTGACAAAGGGGGAGATTGTTAGGTTCATGTGTTTTGGTATTGTAGAACCATGCCAAATTATGTGTCTTTTATTGAGTTTTGATGTGTCTTAGAATTGTAATTGAAGACAAAGTTGAAGACACAAAGTTTGCTTAAGAAAAACACATTTTCAGCATGTACCTCGATAGCAGCTCTATAGAAGCTGAAGCTAACTGTCTCCTTGATAGCAGCTCGGTAGATCAAGATTTTATTCTCGATAGAAGCTCGATAGCAGCTTAATAGATTGAGCTTCACAAATCAGCAACGCAAAAAAGCCCATAACTTATTCCTTTGAAGCTCGAATTGAGATACGTTTGAACCAGTATTTAAAGGACATAATAAGTCATCTATTAGAGGTTTTTTTAGAGAGAGAAACACTTCGTTTATGTGGCTAGGGTTTTGTAACCAAGTTTTCTCTATTTCACCAAACTAAAGAGTTTCAAAGTAGATCTGAAGATTCCATTGGTGAAGAAGTTGAAGTCATAGCAACCACCATAAACTTGCTACTGTGAGGAAAACCTTCAACAGGTTCTTGAAGTCAGTTAGAGGTTCCAATTGTGATTGTGGGTGAAGAGTTCATATATTGAAGAGTTGAAAGGTTCTGAAGCAGTAAAAGATTTCTGCTGTAAGTTCATCTACTAGCATTATAGAGTTTAGGGACAAAGGCTTTGTATTATATTTGAAACTTCTCTTTATTATAGTGGATTGCTTTTTGGAAAGGTTTTCCCCTAGGTTTTTTACTGTGAAATTTTTTTGTTTAATTGGTTTTCTTAGGTTATTATATCTTTTCCTATTTACTATTCCGTTGTGCATGTTTTTGACGTGATATTGATATTTTTTTGTTTAACCAAAGGTTATTCATAATATATCTAATTAACAACTTGGGTTTAAAACTTGTTAATTCCCAACATATTCAACAACCACCGTTAGAGAAAAACTTTCCCAAGAAAAGACAAATGTGAAAAAAATATTTGCCAATAGCCAAACAGAAACAATATAATGAAACAAACAAAATAGCAGAGAACAAAACAACGGAAAAGAATGAGAGAGACACGTGGTTCTAGGCTTCTGGTTCTACAATCTCTAAAGCTTTCTATCTCCATCTCAATTGGATTGATCCATACTCCCTTGGTCATTTTTATGCTCACGTGTCTCTCACATGAGATAGAGTTTCTGTTAGTTTTTTTAACACCAAACTAATTGATTTGACAAGCGTATAAAGTTTGTGGAGTGAATTGGCCAAATTAAAAGTTCAGGGGGTATTTTGGCCACTATCTCAAAATTTAGGGGGTGTGTGAGCATTGATTTATTTACAAATATGAACGAGGTCATGTATGATGATAGCCACAAATGAATGAGGTCGTTAATGGCTTAAGTTCCTGGACCTAATTATTTGTTGGAGATGTATCAGAAATCATATTATATTTAAACCAAATAAACCTAAAATTACTTCCTGACAATAATAACTAAAGTCAATTTCTTGTTTCTTAAGGGTAAAAAAGCAGCCGTAGTTGACTATTAGTTCTTTACAGGAAATTCTAACAAGTCAGAGGTTTGCAATAATCTATTTCCAGCAATATGGGGATACATGGTGCAATTTTTCAAGCTCATAATTAAGATGAACACACGTACATGCACTGGCAGACCTTATAATGGCGATCGAGTTAGCTCACATCTTTCAGATGCATTAGTCTATACATAGCTTCATATAAGTAAGAATTCCTATGTTTCAAGAGGTTTAAAGTGCCTTCAACTACTAGTATTTGTGGAAATGACTTCTATCAAGCAAACAATCCAATTTCTGCATGTGATTTTCTTGGATCCGATACATTCTATATGCAAGCCTGCTTGTAAAGAATAAAGCTCTGCATACATATAGCTTGCACAACACAACCCTATTGCTACGATATTGTTATACGACTCTTTTTTTATTATTTTATTATTATTATTATTATTATTTTATAAATTTGATAGTTGGGAAATTGAGAGATTTGAATCCTAGATATTTCTATTGAAAACATCAAGAAATACCAATTAGTTGAGTTATAAGGTTTTTGATTCAAGCAAATCGATTGAAATGGAGTAAAGAATATGGAGGGAATGGGCAGAGTAGCAGTGTGATAGGCAAGTATGTAGTAAGTTAGGCAACGTTTCAAAGTTTTAAGGAAAATAACATCTCGAGTTTTAGAAACTCGAGATCCATATTAAAACCCGAGTCCTAAAGACTCGCTTTGCGAGTGTTTGGCTAAACGATTTGGACTGAAAATGTCACATAGATCTCGAGTCTTTAAGACTCGAGTTCCATGCAAAAAAAATTTCCCCTATAGTGGCGTTTTTAAGTCCTATAGTGACGTTTTAAACCCATATAGCGGTGTTTTCTTGAAATTTTTTTTTATAAGTGTTATCAGCCCATACCAGGTTTTGGGAGTCCTATAGTGACGTTTTTAAGCCCTATAGTGACTTTTTAAAGTCCTATAGCGGCGTTTTTATGCAATTTATAGATATCAAGTCTTTAAAACTCGATTTCCGCATGGATTTTTTTTCCACATCAGACCCATCTGCTTACAAATCGAGACTGAAAAACTTGAGTTTTATCTTGGAACTCGAGTTTTAGACACTCGAGATGCTAGTTTTTAACATTGTTTTGAAACGTGACAACTAACTAAATTTTTTAGTATTTATTGTTATTTAGAAAAAAAATTCAAGAATATGTTACCAACCTTAAGAAAGATTGGTATATATAAATAAAAAAAGAAGGTGGTCTGTTGGACCAATGATGAATAAAACCCATGCGTGAAGTGAAGTTAAGTGCACTAACCGAAAAGAAGTTCTCCGTCGTTGAAGAATTGCTTGCTCGCTTAGGTGCTCAAAGTGGAGGAAATTAGGAAACAACTTGAGTAAGTGGGATTTGCATGGGAAGTGTCGACATTCACCATCAACATCAATTTTACATGACTCAGAAGTCATTGCCATTTTTGAGATTTTTTTTTTTACTGCGACAAGTCAATATATAAACTTTTATTACCTACATATAGCACATGAAGGGGAAAGTTTCTATTAAAAAAATAAAAATGAAGGGGAAATGTTTTTCATCCTACGCCCTATGTGTTTTACACATGCAATGACAGTCATTGATTTTGTCACCATGCTTCTCCAATTTAGTGATCCAAAAGTACAATATTTGAGATCCAGTGCAATAGCTAATCTCCCACACAAAATTTCAACTTTTAAAATATTTTTTACCTATTATTTTTTTTACTTTTTTAATTTTCTTGATCCAATAGTTGATATCAAAAGCTAACTTTTTAACTTTTGATTTAACTCATTTAAAGGACATTGCAAGGTGCAATGCTATTGCACCTAATTCTAATCCAAGTATAATGCCTAAGTAATCCAAGGACTCAAATATAGTCAATCAAGAAGGTGGGTACGACTTACTTGATCTTTAGTTTCCATGATAAAGGTTTTTCTTTTAAATAAAAGTAGAGAAACTAATCTAAGGGACTTTGCCTAGAATTTCCCCTTAACTAGAAGGATCTGTGCTTAGATGTGATAATTACGTGGGATAGATTCATGCATGCAAAATAGGGTTGCAATTTATAGCTGCAAACTGCAAAGGTGAGTTACATCCCTACTGCAACCCTACCCTAACCCAATTTGTCCACATCCGAAAATTTTAGGCTAAAATATATTTATGTACTAAGTTTTATTTTTTGGAAATTTGGCTTTTGAAATTTTAATTTATTTCATTTAATTTTTGAAGCTATTATGTTTTGATAATTTATTTTTTCTGGCCATATTTATTAACCCTACTTCTATTAAATGTCATGTGATATAAATGATGTCGTTTAGTACAAAGAATAACATTTCATGACTAAAAAAAAAAAAAAAAAAAAAAAAAAAAAAAAAAAGGAATCCATAATTTTGTGATGCGTTGGTATAAAAGTGTTTACTTTTCATCATTTTGGCTCTCATTAAAAAGTTCTCTCTCTCTCTCGTATAAAAAAAAAGGGGATAAGTTGGAGAAGTATAAATCCTTATTCATCTTGTGTTCAGCACTAGATTTATGGGCGAAGTATAAAAAATTCATTTAGGTGGAGCCAAGCTGTATGCCAACAAAACTTAAAGTGTTATGCCAATCACAAATTAATATGGGTTCAAAGGTCAACTGACTTTTATTTTTTAGCTAGCTTTCAATTTAAAGGGGTTTAAATAAAAAATTTTGGATCAAACTCTCATATATATATAGTTCCATCCCTAATGATTTGACTATCTTATTGTTACCTTATACTTTAATACAAAAGCTAAAATACTGTACTGGGGTTTTTTAAGTTTGCTCAAAGGAATACTATCATGTATTCTTGGTGCGATGGTCACTCACAAGTATAAGTGCTTGTAGGGTGTGAGAAAGCAGTAAGGCTGAAGTTCAAGTCTCTAGGAAGGAGCTTTACACACATATACACTTAAATTATATTAGAGTAAATTTTCTATCTTTTATATATATATATATATATATATATATATAAATAAAAGGTTTGCTCAAAGGAATGAATACATTTTTATTGATCAAGACTGGTGTAATGCTTCAGAAATACAAACTGCTATATATTTATTAGCATGTGTACATACATGAACTTATATATTTTCTTAGAGGTCACATATTTTTTATAAAAAAATTTGAATTTCCAAAGTCTATGTCTAGCATATTATATTGACCCAATGCGAGGTTTACATATTTCAACA
Organism: Quercus robur; assembly: GCF_932294415.1. NCBI lineage: Eukaryota > Viridiplantae > Streptophyta > Magnoliopsida > Fagales > Fagaceae > Quercus > Quercus robur. The sequence goes on along the minus strand of NC_065544.1, from coordinate 10,884,725 downwards.
CTTAAAAAAAAAAAAAAAAAAAACACTAGTCAATTCTGGGCCAATGACTTAGCCCTCGAAAATTTTATTTCAAACTAAAGTGTCATGTGAGAATTTTATTATTATTATTATGGTGGTGCAATAATGTCATATTGGATAGATTAATAATTGGTTAAATTTGCAGAAATTATTTAGCATTCTCACCATCAATTTAATTAATAGGGTTGACATTAATATAAAGAGAAAGTGTTATAATCTTAAATTAATTGGGAATGTGGGGATAAACAAGGGGAAAAATTGCTCGGTGGACAAAACAAGATATGCAAAGAAGCTAAGAACGTCTGGAAGTAGTTGGCTGCAGAAAAACCAAGAAAGTGGGACAAAACAAGAAATCTAAAGAAAGGTTGAAAGAAGAAGAAGTTGGGAAAGGGCTGTGTGTGATGTGGAAGAAGAAAAATGTTGGCAACTTTCGTCATTTGGCAGTGTTATACCAGGAGGCCAATTATCCAACAGCATATGTTAGTCTAAATATTAGGACATATGTAGATCATGTTAAGAATATATGTCATTTAGAATTGACTAATCCTTTAACAAAACACACTTTACTTGTAATTTGGTAGATCTATGATATGTTTAATACTTCAAGGAACAAGAGTTCAAGTTCAAGTATTAAAGCCATGCAAATTTATCCAAGAATCAAATGAAGAAGTGTTATATTTTAAAACTCGACAGATAGCTCGACAAATGTATCTATCGAGGTTTAAAATGTGAAGCTCGACAGATAAGTTTTGAATGTTCAAATAGTATATAAAACTCTATGAACGTTTAGACTCCCAAATTACAAATAACCAATTCAAGCTTATTGTCAAACAATGTATGTGCGGAATATGAACATAAGCTTAGAACATAATTGATAAACAATCTAAACCAAATAAAATCACATCCACAGTAGAAATTAAATGGCAAAGATTAAGGGAAGAGATATACAAACACAAGGACAACATAGCGATGTGTTATTGAAGAGGAAACCGAAGCCGTCGGCGTTAAACCTTTCCACCGCCCTCCAAGCGGTCAATAATCCACTAGAGAATCAAGTTGGGATACTTGAACAGCAGATGACCCTCCAAGCCTAATCTACCCAGTGTACCTAAGCCCTCCAAACTCCTACTCCAACGAGGTTGCGCCGAACCTTTGTCTTCTCTAGCTTACTGGATTTCGCTATAACCCATAACATCAACCAATATCAATTGGTCATTTCCTAACTGCTTCCCAAGCACCCAAAAGCCTTCTCACAAATATTGGTATGGTGAAAAAAGGATTTGGCTAATGAATCTCTCAAGGATGTAACAATGGAGAGGGTGAGAGTAGAGGAATTTGGGGAATTAAAATATAAAGATTGTGGATGAATCAATCTTGTTTTTCTCTAGGATTTTTCTCTCAAAATTCTCTCTGGAAGCTCTCTATATTTCGTGGGTATAAGGGATATTTATACTGGTATGTATTTGGAATGTGAAGAGTCAATTTTTCCCAAACAGAGTGGACTGGTGACTTGGCCTCGTGACTTGACTGAGTCGCAAGTCCAAGCCGCAAGCTAACTGAATGGCCAAACTAGACTTTTTGTCTTGTAGTGCTCTAGCTGGTGTGACTGTTCAGCTATTCTGCACGCTTCACTCGTGTGCATCCTTTGGTGACTTGCAAGCCACGAGATCTAGTCGCTAGTCCCTTGCTAAGTGTACAATCTTGAACTTTTTTTCACACTTTCTCACACACTATTTTTACATGATTCCCACCTAAATACAGAGTTTCTAAATCCTAAATTACAAGCAAATTGGCACGGAATAAAGCCAACAAAATGATTGATTAAATTCAATCTTACAATCTCCTCCTTTGGCTATTCCATGACAAAACCCTAAAACAAACTCTAGACTTAACATATGAGTTGGGAACAGTTGAACAAAACTCACTCACATCTAACTCTAGAATTTGTGTAGCTTTTGAACCATAAGTATAAGTATCTCCTGAAAAACAACAACACAATATGATCATTGTATGCAGAAAACTTATAATGCATATGGAGCAAGCACAATGCGATCAAGCAAAATGAAATTAAGCAATAAATCATGGCTTGACCAAAAACGAGCAATCACTATAAAATAGTGACCACAATGGTCATTTACATAAGAAATGAACATCCGGACATGCAAGCTAATAAGCTCAACGCAAAGTATCATTTGCATGTCCAATACTCAACCAATGCAACAACTCAAGGTAATTGCATTAAGGATATAAAATCCAACAAAGGGCACAAGAGTGATGTACTTAAAGAAAATGCAAAACATTAATCAACAAGTACTACGCTACAAAGCAAGGGTACAAATTAAATACTGAATATCGTCTTATATATATATATATATAAACCAATGTACCAAAAGCTTTTAACCGCAAACACTAATACCATATCCACATAAGCACTAAAATCATATCCAAGAGTTTATAAAAATTGTAATCAAATAGCTATAAACTAGACTAGAAAAACAAAAGTAACAAAAGTTTGTTAAGCTATCCAAAAGTATGTATGAGTGTATGTATCAGCTTCCTCTTGCTTCCCGTGTCACTATGCACATTTCCTTTTTCTTGTGTGGCTCTTCCCTTTACTGTATGCTATTTCTCCCCCTTTTTGGCATGAATAGCTAAAGGCTGTCCTTCAGTTTTTGTTGAATAGCATCTAACTATGTCTCAATGGTTGTGAGACGCATTTGAACTTGATTGTTGGTGGAGAAGAGAACTTTTTCAAACTCGGCAATATGCTGATTTAAACTTGCAAACAAGGCACCTAACCTGTCATCTTGATGGCTAGATTGTTCATGCTGAGTGCTAGTTGTCTGTAGCACAAGAGTAGTGGGAGAAGCAGTCCCAGTATGCACAGGTGTAGCGGAGCCATGATCGGATGAAATGGCATGAAGGAAGGGTTCACTCTTTAGAGGAGTGACTCTCACTTGCTTGAAGAGATATCATGGATAATGGTCGAAGACATGGCAGTATTTTTCCATCTGTTGGGGGACGAACACCTTCAAGGACCATGATCTTCATAAGAAGACTATAGAAAGGGAGGCATGTTTGTGCAGTCGATCGAGCTACTGTTTTCCCAATCATTTGAAAAATGTGGGCATAAATGTCAATTGGAACTCCAGTAATGATATCACATAGAAATTGCGCTCTTCCAAGGTTGATGAAAGCGGTGTTTGAGAGTGGGTAGAGGTTGAAGAACATGATCAATTTAAGAGTCATCAGTTCAGGTGAAAACTTTGTAGTGCCTATAGATGTGCCTTTGCTTGAGACCTCATGATCAGGCCCGAGAACTTGAAGAATGTCTTGTACCAGAAGCTGTCATTCATCATACGGAGTGAGGTCTACATTTATCGGTCTAGTAATGTGAAGAACCTTTGCAATGTAGTTTGGATTGATGGTGAACTCTTTTCCTTGTACCCAACACTTCAACTCCGGTATATCGAGCATTTGAATAGAATTCCTTTACCAATTCATCAATCGAGTCCTTGAAATTCCCAAATAGATCAGCCCAATCTTTTGCTACAAATATCCTAGGAATAAATGTAATTCTCAAGGAATCAAATTTGACCACTCGTTCCACCATAGTAGGAGCTTTCACAAAAATGCTGGAATGTGTTTGTGAATCGAGAGGAGCCTTGAATCTCTCACTGTTTGAGTCTTAAGCCGAACGGTGAATCCTTTTCGAAACAAGGGATGATGGAACATTAGTCACAAGCTCTTTTCCTCGAGAGGAACATTGAGACATCTGCAAAAGAACATATACACAGTAGAGAACCAAGTGCAGAACCACAAGACACAAACATCAACTTGATTAAATCCAAGTTAGTCAAAGAAATAAGTGCATATTGATATTTAGAAAGAAATATCACTCAACCACAGTACATGAACCAAGTTAACAGTAAATTAACATGTGTAACACTTGTGCATGTGGTGTGCAAATATGATGAATATGCAGGCACAACTAAGTGAAATGTAATCAATGAACACCATAGAGTCACAAGTAACTGTCATTGTGACATTTTACAACAAGCATGAAATGCACAGTACAACACAGAAATGATATACTACTCAAAAATGAGAAGCATACACAAAAACACGTATAACAAGTAACATATTCTCAATGACAACAAAATACATTTAATAACCTCAGTCAAAGAAGCCCAACCCATATTCGAAACTTAGGATTTTCAAAACTCAACATTAACTCACAAATCAAAGAAATCAAGGTAAGAAACATGAAATACTTAGTGAGAATAAGAAAACCCATACCTTTTTCTTTAAGATTGAAGAGAAATGATGAACAACAATGGTGGTTCTTTGAGAGTGACATAGTGAGTTTGGGAGAAGTATAAACAGGAAGACAATGAATAGTCACAAAAGTTCAAGAGAAAACTGAAAAGTTTTAAAAATTGTCCTTAAAGCGCAAAACACGCGTTTTTTGTGACTAAACCAAGTCGCGTACAAGTTGCCAAACACCTTAGAGCCAAAATTTTGAAAAAATCTATCTAAGTGTTTTTCACGAATGGAAGGTCCACTCGTGAGGAAGTCGCGAAGGGAGCCGTAAAAACTTTTGTATAACCATGTGACTGAAGCTTCCATCTGCGAACAAGTCGCCAAATCGAGTCGCGAGAACATCCAAAACCCAAATTTTGAAAATTTTTCTAAGTATTTTTTGCGATTGGGACATTGACTCGTCAATGAGTCACATAAACCTACTGAGTAAGCTTATGACTGGGGGCATGCGATTGGTCATACCCGCGACCAAGTCACTAGAACAGGGCAACACTATTTTTGAAATTTTGACATTTTTGCAAAAAAAATAAAACACTTTCCAAAAACAATTAAAACACTCAAATTTTTTTTTTTGTGTTTGATCAACAAAAATTGAGTATGTGAAACACATTTAATCAAGTACAATCACACAAATTAATATGGCATTCTTTGAACATAGACATGTGTGATGTGTGTGGGTATAAAAAATGAGATAGTCCTTAGTCTAATGTGAAGCTTCAATGATCAATTCAACTAAGACATATACAATTAGCACTAGATAGAGTGACCCATCTCAATTATAGAAATATGCATATATGACCTCCCACATAACTT